>NW_026608267.1:0-79430 GCF_029499605.1 Hyla sarda
AAATAACCCGGATTTAACCCACACAGGTAAGTCCAATGGGGTGCAGGCATGTCCTCTATGCTTACAGCTTCCCGTGGGTGTTGGTTTGATACCGTTTGGGGACAGCCAAGGAGGCATCTGCAGGCAACAAAGGTAGGTGTGTGCTTGTGTGTGTGTTTCCTATGCAGATCCTAAGCCCAGTGTCACATGCAAGTAGGAGGAGTAAGAAGGGTTCCTGGCAAATCCGGGTTATGGATTGCATTTAAAAAGGCCCCGTGGGAGTGCAATGGGCCCCTGTCTTGCTGCTTAGCAATAATGGTATGGGTTTAGGTTCTGCTGTGTGTACTGGTGGTTGACTGCCCCCCAGCCCAGAGTGTGCATGGAAAATTGTCTGGCAGCCTCCCTGACAGCAAGCAGTGATAGTGCCCATGAAGGGGACCTTGTTGGGCCCGCCCCTTTCACGGTTATCGCTTCTCGGCCTTTTGGCTAAGATCAAGTGTAGTATCTGTTCTTATCAGTTTAATATCTGATACGTCCCCTATCTGGGGACCATATATTAAATGGATTTTTGAGAACGGGGGCCGATTTCGAAGCTTGCTTCCGTCGCCCTATGCATTGACCCGATATGGCAGTATCTTCGGGTACAGTGCACCACCCCCTTACAGGGTTAAAAAGAAAGATTCCTACTTTCATTGCTACCTGCTTGCTGGCTAGCCAGCTAGCCAGCCCTGTGGGCCTTGCTGCTGCTGCAGCCAAAAAACAAAAGGTGGTGCTGCTGCTGCTTCTGCTGCTTCTGCTTCTGCTTGTGTCTGGCCCCTGTTGGAGCGTCCAGGCACAGGACTTCTGCTGCTGCTGACTAAATGGCCTCCTTAATTGGATCATTTGAGTAGCCAGCACACCTGTGCAGGTAGGGCATGACATGATAGGCAGCTGCCTTGATAGCGGGTGGGTGCTGAATGTTCCTAATTGACAAAATAAGATTAATGCTTATGAAGAAATATAAAATCTCATCCCTTCCCCAATATCGCGCCACACCCCTACCCCTTAATTCCCTGGTTGAACGTGATGGACATATGTCTTTTTTCGACCGTACTAACTATGTAACTATGTAACATAACATGGGGGGGGGGGGGGGGTCTCCTGGCTGTTCACACAGGTGTGTCATTGCTGTACATTGACCATGCATTGCTTCTGTGGTATTGCAAAGGCAAAGACAAATGCTTCCAGCCATCCATTGCACTAATGGATTGGTCATCAGCTGGCTGTCTATGTCCCGCATCAATATAGACCAAAGTACAGAGGGTTAGGCTATGCTATTGTGCACCTACCTGATGCATCAGAAGGTGCGAGGCCCTTGCTAAATTCTGTGCACAGACTTTGAGATCTATGCTTTAGACTGTATCTAAACCTGCTCCAACATGGACTGACATTCTGGCCTACTTTCAGCCGATGCGACTTGTCTGTCGCTGAACAGTCGCTTTTTATGTATTCAGCACCTATGTATAATGTTGTAAAAATGCTCTAGAAGCTAAAGTCGCAGAAATGTCACACATATTTGGCCTGCAACTTTCTGTGCGACAAATTCAGACAGGAAAAATCAGTATAAATCCTTAGAAAATTATCCCCCAGTGTCTCCATCTGCTGGCGGTATTGAATAAGCATTGCTGCACTGATGGGGTATGCATTAGACGAAAAAAAAGAAGAAAAAGAAGAATAATACGCCCAGAAAAGAGGCGAAAAGGAGAAAAACGTAAAAAAACGTGAAAAAAAAGTAAGAGGAAGAGAAGGGAAAAAAAGGTGGAAATGGGTTTAAAAGTGATTTCGGCGGAGAAATATATATATATATATATATATATATATATATATATATATATATATGCGCACACACACACATAGATATAAACGTATTCTCCGTTGAGATATTGCAGCCGCTGCTGTGTCCAGGCCCAGGAGCCTTAGCACTGTGCTGTGATGTCACTCAATACCACTGACATCACTAGGTGTAAACAACATCTCTCCTTTGCTGTGTATGTGACTATGGAGCTGTTTGGTGATGTCGTCTATTACGGCCTTCATAGAAGCAACAGGAGATTGTTGCATCCATCTTGAACCCTCAGAACTACAGTGCTATGATGTCACTCACTTCCACAGGCCTTGCAGAGTGTAAACAACAACAACCCAGCTTTGTTGTGTATGTAACCAAAGGGATTTGTGATGTCACCTAGAACCTTCACAGCAGCGACAGCTTTATGAGGAGCATCAGCACTGCTCTGCCTGAGCAGAACCATCACCGCCATAGGTTGTCAAATAACCCGGATTTAACCCACACAGGTAAGTCCAATGGGGTGCAGGCATGTCCTCTATGCTTACAGCTTCCCGTGGGTGTTGGTTTGATACCGTTTGGGGACAGCCAAGGAGGCATCTGCAGGCAACAAAGGTAGGTGTGTGCTTGTGTGTGTGTTTCCTATGCAGATCCTAAGCCCAGTGTCACATGCAAGTAGGAGGAGTAAGAAGGGTTCCTGGCAAATCCGGGTTATGGATTGCATTTAAAAAGGCCCCGTGGGAGTGCAATGGGCCCCTGTCTTGCTGCTTAGCAATAATGGTATGGGTTTAGGTTCTGCTGTGTGTACTGGTGGTTGACTGCCCCCCAGCCCAGAGTGTGCATGGAAAATTGTCTGGCAGCCTCCCTGACAGCAAGCAGTGATAGTGCCCATGAAGGGGACCTTGTTGGGCCCGCCCCTTTCACGGTTATCGCTTCTCGGCCTTTTGGCTAAGATCAAGTGTAGTATCTGTTCTTATCAGTTTAATATCTGATACGTCCCCTATCTGGGGACCATATATTAAATGGATTTTTGAGAACGGGGGCCGATTTCGAAGCTTGCTTCCGTCGCCCTATGCATTGACCCGATATGGCAGTATCTTCGGGTACAGTGCACCACCCCCTTACAGGGTTAAAAAGAAAGATTCCTACTTTCATTGCTACCTGCTTGCTAGCTAGCCAGCCCTGTGGGCCTTGCTGCTGCTGCTGCTTCTGCTGCTTCTGCTTCTGCTTGTGTCTGGCCCCTGTTGGAGCGTCCAGGCACAGGACTTCTGCTGCTGCTGACTAAATGGCCTCCTTAATTGGATCATTTGAGTAGCCAGCACACCTGTGCAGGTAGGGCATGACATGATAGGCAGCTGCCTTGATAGCGGGTGGGTGCTGAATGTTCCTAATTGACAAAATAAGATTAATGCTTATGAAGAAATATAAAATCTCATCCCTTCCCCAATATCGCGCCACACCCCTACCCCTTAATTCCCTGGTTGAACGTGATGGACATATGTCTTTTTTCGACCGTACTAACTATGTAACTATGTAACATAACATGGGGGGGGGGGGGGGGGGGGGGGGTCTCCTGGCTGTTCACACAGGTGTGTCATTGCTGTACATTGACCATGCATTGCTTCTGTGGTATTGCAAAGGCAAAGACAAATGCTTCCAGCCATCCATTGCACTAATGGATTGGTCATCAGCTGGCTGTCTATGTCCCGCATCAATATAGACCAAAGTACAGAGGGTTAGGCTATGCTATTGTGCACCTACCTGATGCATCAGAAGGTGCGAGGCCCTTGCTAAATTCTGTGCACAGACTTTGAGATCTATGCTTTAGACTGTATCTAAACCTGCTCCAACATGGACTGACATTCTGGCCTACTTTCAGCCGATGCGACTTGTCTGTCGCTGAACAGTCGCTTTTTATGTATTCAGCACCTATGTATAATGTTGTAAAAATGCTCTAGAAGCTAAAGTCGCAGAAATGTCACACATATTTGGCCTGCAACTTTCTGTGCGACAAATTCAGACAGGAAAAATCAGTATAAATCCTTAGAAAATTATCCCCCAGTGTCTCCATCTGCTGGCGGTATTGAATAAGCATTGCTGCACTGATGGGGTATGCATTAGACGAAAAAAAAGAAGAAAAAGAAGAATAATACGCCCAGAAAAGAGGCGAAAAGGAGAAAAACGTAAAAAAACGTGAAAAAAAAGTAAGAGGAAGAGAAGGGAAAAAAAGGTGGAAATGGGTTTAAAAGTGATTTCGGCGGAGAAATATATATATATATATATATATATATATATATATATATATATATATGCGCACACACACACATAGATATAAACGTATTCTCCGTTGAGATGTTGCAGCCGCTGCTGTGTCCAGGCCCAGGAGCCTTAGCACTGTGCTGTGATGTCACTCAATACCACTGACATCACTAGGTGTAAACAACATCTCTCCTTTGCTGTGTATGTGACTATGGAGCTGTTTGGTGATGTCGTCTATTACGGCCTTCATAGAAGCAACAGGAGATTGTTGCATCCATCTTGAACCCTCAGAACTACAGTGCTATGATGTCACTCACTTCCACAGGCCTTGCAGAGTGTAAACAACAACAACCCAGCTTTGTTGTGTATGTAACCAAAGGGATTTGTGATGTCACCTAGAACCTTCACAGCAGCGACAGCTTTATGAGGAGCATCAGCACTGCTCTGCCTGAGCAGAACCATCACCGCCATAGGTTGTCAAATAACCCGGATTTAACCCACACAGGTAAGTCCAATGGGGTGCAGGCATGTCCTCTATGCTTACAGCTTCCCGTGGGTGTTGGTTTGATACCGTTTGGGGACAGCCAAGGAGGCATCTGCAGGCAACAAAGGTAGGTGTGTGCTTGTGTGTGTGTTTCCTATGCAGATCCTAAGCCCAGTGTCACATGCAAGTAGGAGGAGTAAGAAGGGTTCCTGGCAAATCCGGGTTATGGATTGCATTTAAAAAGGCCCCGTGGGAGTGCAATGGGCCCCTGTCTTGCTGCTTAGCAATAATGGTATGGGTTTAGGTTCTGCTGTGTGTACTGGTGGTTGACTGCCCCCCAGCCCAGAGTGTGCATGGAAAATTGTCTGGCAGCCTCCCTGACAGCAAGCAGTGATAGTGCCCATGAAGGGGACCTTGTTGGGACCGCCCCTTTCACGGTTATCGCTTCTCGGCCTTTTGGCTAAGATCAAGTGTAGTATCTGTTCTTATCAGTTTAATATCTGATACGTCCCCTATCTGGGGACCATATATTAAATGGATTTTTGAGAACGGGGGCCGATTTCGAAGCTTGCTTCCGTCGCCCTATGCATTGACCCGATATGGCAGTATCTTCGGGTACAGTGCACCACCCCCTTACAGGGTTAAAAAGAAAGATTCCTACTTTCATTGCTACCTGCTTGCTGGCTAGCCAGCTAGCCAGCCCTGTGGGCCTTGCTGCTGCTGCAGCCAAAAAACAAAAGGTGGTGCTGCTGCTGCTTCTGCTGCTTCTGCTTCTGCTTGTGTCTGGCCCCTGTTGGAGCGTCCAGGCACAGGACTTCTGCTGCTGCTGACTAAATGGCCTCCTTAATTGGATCATTTGAGTAGCCAGCACACCTGTGCAGGTAGGGCATGACATGATAGGCAGCTGCCTTGATAGCGGGTGGGTGCTGAATGTTCCTAATTGACAAAATAAGATTAATGCTTATGAAGAAATATAAAATCTCATCCCTTCCCCAATATCGCGCCACACCCCTACCCCTTAATTCCCTGGTTGAACGTGATGGACATATGTCTTTTTTCGACCGTACTAACTATGTAACTATGTAACATAACATGGGGGGGGGGGGGGGGGGTCTCCTGGCTGTTCACACAGGTGTGTCATTGCTGTACATTGACCATGCATTGCTTCTGTGGTATTGCAAAGGCAAAGACAAATGCTTCCAGCCATCCATTGCACTAATGGATTGGTCATCAGCTGGCTGTCTATGTCCCGCATCAATATAGACCAAAGTACAGAGGGTTAGGCTATGCTATTGTGCACCTACCTGATGCATCAGAAGGTGCGAGGCCCTTGCTAAATTCTGTGCACAGACTTTGAGATCTATGCTTTAGACTGTATCTAAACCTGCTCCAACATGGACTGACATTCTGGCCTACTTTCAGCCGATGCGACTTGTCTGTCGCTGAACAGTCGCTTTTTATGTATTCAGCACCTATGTATAATGTTGTAAAAATGCTCTAGAAGCTAAAGTCGCAGAAATGTCACACATATTTGGCCTGCAACTTTCTGTGCGACAAATTCAGACAGGAAAAATCAGTATAAATCCTTAGAAAATTATCCCCCAGTGTCTCCATCTGCTGGCGGTATTGAATAAGCATTGCTGCACTGATGGGGTATGCATTAGACGAAAAAAAAGAAGAAAAAGAAGAATAATACGCCCAGAAAAGAGGCGAAAAGGAGAAAAACGTAAAAAAACGTGAAAAAAAAGTAAGAGGAAGAGAAGGGAAAAAAAGGTGGAAATGGGTTTAAAAGTGATTTCGGCGGAGAATATATATATATATATATATATATATATATATATATATATATATGCGCACACACACACATAGATATAAACGTATTCTCCGTTGAGATATTGCAGCCGCTGCTGTGTCCAGGCCCAGGAGCCTTAGCACTGTGCTGTGATGTCACTCAATACCACTGACATCACTAGGTGTAAACAACATCTCTCCTTTGCTGTGTATGTGACTATGGAGCTGTTTGGTGATGTCGTCTATTACGGCCTTCATAGAAGCAACAGGAGATTGTTGCATCCATCTTGAACCCTCAGAACTACAGTGCTATGATGTCACTCACTTCCACAGGCCTTGCAGAGTGTAAACAACAACAACCCAGCTTTGTTGTGTATGTAACCAAAGGGATTTGTGATGTCACCTAGAACCTTCACAGCAGCGACAGCTTTATGAGGAGCATCAGCACTGCTCTGCCTGAGCAGAACCATCACCGCCATAGGTTGTCAAATAACCCGGATTTAACCCACACAGGTAAGTCCAATGGGGTGCAGGCATGTCCTCTATGCTTACAGCTTCCCGTGGGTGTTGGTTTGATACCGTTTGGGGACAGCCAAGGAGGCATCTGCAGGCAACAAAGGTAGGTGTGTGCTTGTGTGTGTGTTTCCTATGCAGATCCTAAGCCCAGTGTCACATGCAAGTAGGAGGAGTAAGAAGGGTTCCTGGCAAATCCGGGTTATGGATTGCATTTAAAAAGGCCCCGTGGGAGTGCAATGGGCCCCTGTCTTGCTGCTTAGCAATAATGGTATGGGTTTAGGTTCTGCTGTGTGTACTGGTGGTTGACTGCCCCCCAGCCCAGAGTGTGCATGGAAAATTGTCTGGCAGCCTCCCTGACAGCAAGCAGTGATAGTGCCCATGAAGGGGACCTTGTTGGGCCCGCCCCTTTCACGGTTATCGCTTCTCGGCCTTTTGGCTAGATCAAGTGTCTGGTCAGGAGGATCCTGGGAGTTTGTCCTACCTTTTTCAAGGGGGGCTGCTACGAGGAACCGAAAAGGCGATCGACAAGATGGGTGTTCGCATCCGTTACCTTACATCCGGTGAAACGCGGATTCGTTTTTCCTTTCGCTTTGATGTTGATGAAGACAAGCAAGAACTCGTCCAACTTTCTTATTTTGTGAAAGAAACTCTCTACAAGCTTCTTGGGGTGAAGAAAGAGAACATCGTCTGTCTCAGAGATCCTCGGAAGGGCAGCTTCATCTTAACTCTGGACTCTGCTTATGCATGCCAGAATCTTTTTGAGAAGCTGAAAAGCAATCAAGACCTTGCTGAGCTTGATGGGATCACGGTCACAGTGTTGTATACTGGAGGTGATATTCCTCTAGTTGTGTGTATGCACAATCCCTTTGTGACTGTGTCCCATATTGAGCTCTTTTTGGGGAAATACTGCAGTTCTGTTAAGTATTCCCATAAGGTGATGAATTCAGAAGACCTATGGACGGGGAAACATAAGTTTTTTGTGAAAATGAAGGAGGATGCTACTGGCATTGGAGGGTTGTGTCATCCACCCTCCAACTTTTCTATCGGTCGGGATAAGGGCTATTTGTTTTATCCCGAGATGCCTACTTTTTGTAGGAAATGTAAGAAATTCGGACATACTATGGAAGTTTGCACGGACACTACAGTTCGCTGTGGTCGGTGCAATCAAGAAGGCCATGTTTCTAAGGACTGTGCTAAAATTGTCTGCAACATTTGTGGTGAAGAAGGCCATGCCTTTAAAGATTGCAGTCTCCGTTCCAGTGTAGCTAGATCGTGGGCTGACCGTGTAGCGGGGAGAGTGGGTGTAGTGCAAGCTGAAGTACCACCTGCGAAAGCACCCCAGCGGTCTGAGGCGCCTTCAGAAAAGCCGGCTGTAACTTCTGATGTCGTGGCGGAGCTTATGGACCTTTCTGCTGCTGTGCCTGAGACAGAGGGGAGACCTTCTGTGGAGGGTTCTGGTGGTGGAGGGTCACTAGTGAGCAGTGAAGCCATGGAGGTTGGCGTGAAGGAGATCAAGCGGAAGAAGGAACTCGGAGATGAGCCACAACTTGGCATTAAACGGCCTGTCAAAAAAAGCTCAGACGAATGTGAGGACAGTCAACATGCATGGAGGCCTTCTATAAGATCAGCGTCCGATCCAAAAAATATCAAAGAGTTCGAAAGCCCGGAGTCACCTGTGGGTTTCATATCGGACTCAAACTCCAGTAGCGAATAGCTTCCTTAAAGTGCTCCTCTCTTAATGTGAGAGGTCTAAAGAGCCCTACGAGAAGGGCTGCTTTGTTTAGTTTTTTAGAGACCTTGGACTGTTCTCTGTTCTTTTTACAAGAATGTGGAATTGAACATAGTCCAAATTATGAGGACCTTTGTCGTGGCTGGACTTTGGGACCATCGGTCTGGTCAGGTGACAATCTGAACAGATCTTCAGGTGTTGGGATCTTGTTTAGAGGTTCAGATGTACAAGTTTTGTCCTTCTTAGAAATTATACCTGGTAGAGCGCTATTAGTTAATATTAAGTACAATGGCTCGGAGATTAAGCTTTTTAACATCTATGCTTCTCCTGAAAAAAATGAGAGAGCCGACTTGATTAATGATATTCAGGCTTTTATCCCAGGTTCAACACCTATTTTAATGGCTGGAGATTTTAATTGTTGTATGAGTGGTGATCATCGTGAGAGTGGAAGTGTGCATGTCAGAGTGGATAAAACAGAGAAACAGATTAAGAGTATGACTGAGGATTTTAACTTTACCGATGTCTGGAGGAGAAAATACCCAGACGACCCTGGTTACACATGGGAAAATAATGTCTGCAAATCCAGGATTGATTTTATTTTTTTATCGGAAAGTTTTAATCTAGTTGATGTTTCTCTTTTATCGAATATTTTCTCTGATCATAAGTTATTATATGCACATGTCACTTTACCTGGCCTAGAGAAAGGCAGAGGCGTTTGGAAGCTCAACACTACTTTATTAGAGGACATGAAAACAAAAAATGATTTTATTGCTGATTATAACAAATGGAGATTGCGTCAATCCCAATATAAAAATATTTTGGATTGGTGGGAGGATGTTAAAAAGTGGACTAAACTGTTTTTTATCCGTGTGGGCATCCAAAAGGCTAAGGAGAAAAAGTTATGGTTTAAAATGTTAAACACTAAAATCCAAACATATTATAAACTAAAGCAAGCCGGGCTTGAGATGGATGATGTTATTGCTCAGACAAAAAATGAAATAAAAAATGCCATTAGTCAAAAAGGAAAAGAAATGATTTTTAACAGCAAGGTGCAATGTCTGGAGAATGATGAAAAGTGTTCGAGATTCTTTTTTAAGAAGGTGGTGGGAAAGAAAGAAATGATATCTGTAATAGAAGGGAAGATAACTAATGAAGAGATGTTGCGAGAAGCACAAGTATTTTATCAGGAGCTTTTTAATAAAAAAGATATTGATATTTCCTTTACTAATGATGTTTTAGATACCTTGGATTCAAAACTTGACAAAACTGACCAAGAGAGCCTTTGTGATGAAATCTTTTTACCTGAACTTTTAAGCACTTTTAAGAGTTTTTTAAATGGTAAAACACCTGGTTCGGATGGGTTGCCAGTTGAATTTTATCTGTGTTTTTGGTCCATTTTAAAAGATGATCTTTTAGGTATTTTTAACTGTGCTTTTAAATCTGAGATTTTACCTGCGTCCTGGAGAGATGGTGTTGTTACTCTGATTTTTAAAAAAGGAGACATCTCTAAATTAGAAAATTGGAGGCCTATTACCCTGCTAAATACAGACTATAAGGTTTTAGCAAAAATTTTAGCAAATAGGCTCAAGCAGGTAATTGCTAAGGTTATACACAGTGACCAAGTATGCGGAGTACCTGGAAGGAAAATAAGTGATCATCTAAACCTTGTAAAAGATGTTTTATGGTATCAGAAACAATGTGATCAGAAATTGGCAATTTTATCCTTGGATTTTCAAAAGGCTTATGACCGTGTTTCTCATGATTTTTTATGGTTGGTTTTAAAGAAAATGAATTTTCCTGATTTTATTGTTGGAAAAATTGCACTTTTATATAAAAACTGTTTTAGTCGTATTTTAATTAACGGTTTTTTATCCCAAGAGGTATGTTTACAGTCTGGGGTGAAACAGGGGTGCCCCCTATCACCCATTCTTTTCATATGTGCAATAGAACCTCTGTTGAATGTTTTGAGAAAAGATAAGCTCATTAGAGGAGTGCCAATCCCTGGAAGTGGAGGACAGAGCGTAAAGACGATAGCATATATGGATGATGTTAATATTCTATGTTCAGATGAACCATCCCTGAAACGTGCTATCAGACAGACAGAATTTTTTTGTGAGGGCTCTGGCTTCAAATTAAATAAAAATAAATGTGATTGCTTTGCAATAGGGAATTGGGGCAATACGGAGGTGAATGTGCAATATGATAAAATCAAAATCTTGGGTGTCATCTTTGACAATGAAAATAATGGAGAGGAAAGCTGGTCCATCGTCAAAGAGAAAGTGCAAAGGAAAATAAGTTTTTGGAAAATGAGGAAATTAACAATAGAAGGAAAAGTACTGATAATGAAAGCTTTGTTGCTACCTATCATGCTATATTTAAGCTTGGTTTTCCCACCGAGTGAACGCACCTTAAAGTTTTTAAACAAGATTTGCTTTCATTTTTTATGGGGGTCTAAAATGGATAAACTCAGGAGAGATGTAATGATGAAGACAAAGAAATTGGGGGGTAAGGATGTGCCTGATTTAAAAAGGTTTTTATATATTCACTTTTTTTCTATGTGTTTTAATGGCTTGCAAAGAAACTGTTATTGGTCTTATTTTTTAAAATATGCTGCAGGTCACATTTTTAGAAAAAGAAAGTGGATAACCTTACCTTTAACGTCCCCAATCTTATTTATTCCCCCAGCGCACTATGTGGTTTTAGAAAAGATTATTTGTATTTATGGCATTGCTAATTTTAGTCAAGAAATTTGTAGTAATGCACGAAAATTAGTTCCTGAAATCAGGAAGATAGAACAGATTTGCTTAATATCTAATTATTCCACTGAGAAATCTCTAAGAGTTTGGAGGATGGTGAATATGGGATTCTTATCTAATGACTTAAAAGATCTGGCCTGGCAGATAGCACATCAATGTTTGCCTACCAGAGAATTCCAACACAGAAGAGGATTGTGTCGTAGTGCAAAGTGCCCGAGAATGGGGTGTCCTAGTGAGGAAACAGTTTTACACCTTTTTTGGAACTGTTTTTACGCCCAAGAGATATGGCATTTGATAGGACCCTTACTAAAATTCATTTCTGATCTTAATTTTTTAAATCATGAAGTTATTTTATATGGATTTTATAATGTTTTATCTGTGGAGAAGTCTCGGGTTTTGTGGATTAGTATAAATTGTATTAAAATTGCACTATGGAAGACGAGGAATATTCTTCTTTTTAAAAGAGACACTATTACCTCTAAAGATTGTGTTCGCCTAGCTCTTAGTGAGATGTATGTTTTCTATTTATTGGATAAAAAAAGATTAGGTCACAAAGTGGCTAAAAGTCTTTGGAATCTACATCTGTGGAATATGCTTTTAGCAGACTAAGTGTAATCTGGACTGCGTAAGGTCTTTTAGTCTAAGAATATTATATCTAAAAGTAAAAAATCTGTTCTTATCAGTTTAATATCTGATACGTCCCCTATCTGGGGACCATATATTAAATGGATTTTTGAGAACGGGGGCCGATTTCGAAGCTTGCTTCCGTCGCCCTATGCATTGACCCGATATGGCAGTATCTTCGGGTACAGTGCACCACCCCCTTACAGGGTTAAAAAGAAAGATTCCTACTTTCATTGCTACCTGCTTGCTGGCTAGCCAGCTAGCCAGCCCTGTGGGCCTTGCTGCTGCTGCAGCCAAAAAACAAAAGGTGGTGCTGCTGCTGCTTCTGCTGCTTCTGCTTCTGCTTGTGTCTGGCCCCTGTTGGAGCGTCCAGGCACAGGACTTCTGCTGCTGCTGACTAAATGGCCTCCTTAATTGGATCATTTGAGTAGCCAGCACACCTGTGCAGGTAGGGCATGACATGATAGGCAGCTGCCTTGATAGCGGGTGGGTGCTGAATGTTCCTAATTGACAAAATAAGATTAATGCTTATGAAGAAATATAAAATCTCATCCCTTCCCCAATATCGCGCCACACCCCTACCCCTTAATTCCCTGGTTGAACGTGATGGACATATGTCTTTTTTCGACCGTACTAACTATGTAACTATGTAACATAACATGGGGGGGGGGGTCTCCTGGCTGTTCACACAGGTGTGTCATTGCTGTACATTGACCATGCATTGCTTCTGTGGTATTGCAAAGGCAAAGACAAATGCTTCCAGCCATCCATTGCACTAATGGATTGGTCATCAGCTGGCTGTCTATGTCCCGCATCAATATAGACCAAAGTACAGAGGGTTAGGCTATGCTATTGTGCACCTACCTGATGCATCAGAAGGTGCGAGGCCCTTGCTAAATTCTGTGCACAGACTTTGAGATCTATGCTTTAGACTGTATCTAAACCTGCTCCAACATGGACTGACATTCTGGCCTACTTTCAGCCGATGCGACTTGTCTGTCGCTGAACAGTCGCTTTTTATGTATTCAGCACCTATGTATAATGTTGTAAAAATGCTCTAGAAGCTAAAGTCGCAGAAATGTCACACATATTTGGCCTGCAACTTTCTGTGCGACAAATTCAGACAGGAAAAATCAGTATAAATCCTTAGAAAATTATCCCCCAGTGTCTCCATCTGCTGGCGGTATTGAATAAGCATTGCTGCACTGATGGGGTATGCATTAGACGAAAAAAAAGAAGAAAAAGAAGAATAATACGCCCAGAAAAGAGGCGAAAAGGAGAAAAACGTAAAAAAACGTGAAAAAAAAGTAAGAGGAAGAGAAGGGAAAAAAAGGTGGAAATGGGTTTAAAAGTGATTTCGGCGGAGAAATATATATATATATATATATATATATATATATATATATATATATATATATGCGCACACACACACATAGATATAAACGTATTCTCCGTTGAGATATTGCAGCCGCTGCTGTGTCCAGGCCCAGGAGCCTTAGCACTGTGCTGTGATGTCACTCAATACCACTGACATCACTAGGTGTAAACAACATCTCTCCTTTGCTGTGTATGTGACTATGGAGCTGTTTGGTGATGTCGTCTATTATGGCCTTCATAGAAGCAACAGGAGATTGTTGCATCCATCTTGAACCCTCAGAACTACAGTGCTATGATGTCACTCACTTCCACAGGCCTTGCAGAGTGTAAACAACAACAACCCAGCTTTGTTGTGTATGTAACCAAAGGGATTTGTGATGTCACCTAGAACCTTCACAGCAGCGACAGCTTTATGAGGAGCATCAGCACTGCTCTGCCTGAGCAGAACCATCACCGCCATAGGTTGTCAAATAACCCGGATTTAACCCACACAGGTAAGTCCAATGGGGTGCAGGCATGTCCTCTATGCTTACAGCTTCCCGTGGGTGTTGGTTTGATACCGTTTGGGGACAGCCAAGGAGGCATCTGCAGGCAACAAAGGTAGGTGTGTGCTTGTGTGTGTGTTTCCTATGCAGATCCTAAGCCCAGTGTCACATGCAAGTAGGAGGAGTAAGAAGGGTTCCTGGCAAATCCGGGTTATGGATTGCATTTAAAAAGGCCCCGTGGGAGTGCAATGGGCCCCTGTCTTGCTGCTTAGCAATAATGGTATGGGTTTAGGTTCTGCTGTGTGTACTGGTGGTTGACTGCCCCCCAGCCCAGAGTGTGCATGGAAAATTGTCTGGCAGCCTCCCTGACAGCAAGCAGTGATAGTGCCCATGAAGGGGACCTTGTTGGGCCCGCCCCTTTCACGGTTATCGCTTCTCGGCCTTTTGGCTAAGATCAAGTGTAGTATCTGTTCTTATCAGTTTAATATCTGATACGTCCCCTATCTGGGGACCATATATTAAATGGATTTTTGAGAACGGGGGCCGATTTCGAAGCTTGCTTCCGTCGCCCTATGCATTGACCCGATATGGCAGTATCTTCGGGTACAGTGCACCACCCCCTTACAGGGTTAAAAAGAAAGATTCCTACTTTCATTGCTACCTGCTTGCTGGCTAGCCAGCTAGCCAGCCCTGTGGGCCTTGCTGCTGCTGCAGCCAAAAAACAAAAGGTGGTGCTGCTGCTGCTTCTGCTGCTTCTGCTTCTGCTTGTGTCTGGCCCCTGTTGGAGCGTCCAGGCACAGGACTTCTGCTGCTGCTGACTAAATGGCCTCCTTAATTGGATCATTTGAGTAGCCAGCACACCTGTGCAGGTAGGGCATGACATGATAGGCAGCTGCCTTGATAGCGGGTGGGTGCTGAATGTTCCTAATTGACAAAATAAGATTAATGCTTATGAAGAAATATAAAATCTCATCCCTTCCCCAATATCGCGCCACACCCCTACCCCTTAATTCCCTGGTTGAACGTGATGGACATATGTCTTTTTTCGACCGTACTAACTATGTAACTATGTAACATAACATGGGGGGGGGGGGGGGGGGGGTCTCCTGGCTGTTCACACAGGTGTGTCATTGCTGTACATTGACCATGCATTGCTTCTGGGGTATTGCAAAGGCAAAGACAAATGCTTCCAGCCATCCATTGCACTAATGGATTGGTCATCAGCTGGCTGTCTATGTCCCGCATCAATATAGACCAAAGTACAGAGGGTTAGGCTATGCTATTGTGCACCTACCTGATGCATCAGAAGGTGCGAGGCCCTTGCTAAATTCTGTGCACAGACTTTGAGATCTATGCTTTAGACTGTATCTAAACCTGCTCCAACATGGACTGACATTCTGGCCTACTTTCAGCCGATGCGACTTGTCTGTCGCTGAACAGTCGCTTTTTATGTATTC
Source organism: Hyla sarda (assembly GCF_029499605.1). Taxonomy (NCBI): domain Eukaryota; kingdom Metazoa; phylum Chordata; class Amphibia; order Anura; family Hylidae; genus Hyla; species Hyla sarda. The sequence continues at coordinate 15,280 of NW_026608267.1, forward strand.
AGCACCTATGTATAATGTTGTAAAAATGCTCTAGAAGCTAAAGTCGCAGAAATGTCACACATATTTGGCCTGCAACTTTCTGTGCGACAAATTCAGACAGGAAAAATCAGTATAAATCCTTAGAAAATTATCCCCCAGTGTCTCCATCTGCTGGCGGTATTGAATAAGCATTGCTGCACTGATGGGGTATGCATTAGACGAAAAAAAAAGAAGAAAAAGAAGAATAATACGCCCAGAAAAGAGGCGAAAAGGAGAAAAACGTAAAAAAACGTGAAAAAAAAGTAAGAGGAAGAGAAGGGAAAAAAAGGTGGAAATGGGTTTAAAAGTGATTTCGGCGGAGAAATATATATATATATATATATATATATATATATATATATATATATGCGCACACACACACATAGATATAAACGTATTCTCCGTTGAGATATTGCAGCCGCTGCTGTGTCCAGGCCCAGGAGCCTTAGCACTGTGCTGTGATGTCACTCAATACCACTGACATCACTAGGTGTAAACAACATCTCTCCTTTGCTGTGTATGTGACTATGGAGCTGTTTGGTGATGTCGTCTATTACGGCCTTCATAGAAGCAACAGGAGATTGTTGCATCCATCTTGAACCCTCAGAACTACAGTGCTATGATGTCACTCACTTCCACAGGCCTTGCAGAGTGTAAACAACAACAACCCAGCTTTGTTGTGTATGTAACCAAAGGGATTTGTGATGTCACCTAGAACCTTCACAGCAGCGACAGCTTTATGAGGAGCATCAGCACTGCTCTGCCTGAGCAGAACCATCACCGCCATAGGTTGTCAAATAACCCGGATTTAACCCACACAGGTAAGTCCAATGGGGTGCAGGCATGTCCTCTATGCTTACAGCTTCCCGTGGGTGTTGGTTTGATACCGTTTGGGGACAGCCAAGGAGGCATCTGCAGGCAACAAAGGTAGGTGTGTGCTTGTGTGTGTGTTTCCTATGCAGATCCTAAGCCCAGTGTCACATGCAAGTAGGAGGAGTAAGAAGGGTTCCTGGCAAATCCGGGTTATGGATTGCATTTAAAAAGGCCCCGTGGGAGTGCAATGGGCCCCTGTCTTGCTGCTTAGCAATAATGGTATGGGTTTAGGTTCTGCTGTGTGTACTGGTGGTTGACTGCCCCCCAGCCCAGAGTGTGCATGGAAAATTGTCTGGCAGCCTCCCTGACAGCAAGCAGTGATAGTGCCCATGAAGGGGACCTTGTTGGGCCCGCCCCTTTCACGGTTATCGCTTCTCGGCCTTTTGGCTAAGATCAAGTGTAGTATCTGTTCTTATCAGTTTAATATCTGATACGTCCCCTATCTGGGGACCATATATTAAATGGATTTTTGAGAACGGGGGCCGATTTCGAAGCTTGCTTCCGTCGCCCTATGCATTGACCCGATATGGCAGTATCTTCGGGTACAGTGCACCACCCCCTTACAGGGTTAAAAAGAAAGATTCCTACTTTCATTGCTACCTGCTTGCTGGCTAGCCAGCTAGCCAGCCCTGTGGGCCTTGCTGCTGCTGCAGCCAAAAAACAAAAGGTGGTGCTGCTGCTGCTTCTGCTGCTTCTGCTTCTGCTTGTGTCTGGCCCCTGTTGGAGCGTCCAGGCACAGGACTTCTGCTGCTGCTGACTAAATGGCCTCCTTAATTGGATCATTTGAGTAGCCAGCACACCTGTGCAGGTAGGGCATGACATGATAGGCAGCTGCCTTGATAGCGGGTGGGTGCTGAATGTTCCTAATTGACAAAATAAGATTAATGCTTATGAAGAAATATAAAATCTCATCCCTTCCCCAATATCGCGCCACACCCCTACCCCTTAATTCCCTGGTTGAACGTGATGGACATATGTCTTTTTTCGACCGTACTAACTATGTAACTATGTAACATAACATGGGGGGGGGGGGGGGGGGGTCTCCTGGCTGTTCACACAGGTGTGTCATTGCTGTACATTGACCATGCATTGCTTCTGTGGTATTGCAAAGGCAAAGACAAATGCTTCCAGCCATCCATTGCACTAATGGATTGGTCATCAGCTGGCTGTCTATGTCCCGCATCAATATAGACCAAAGTACAGAGGGTTAGGCTATGCTATTGTGCACCTACCTGATGCATCAGAAGGTGCGAGGCCCTTGCTAAATTCTGTGCACAGACTTTGAGATCTATGCTTTAGACTGTATCTAAACCTGCTCCAACATGGACTGACATTCTGGCCTACTTTCAGCCGATGCGACTTGTCTGTCGCTGAACAGTCGCTTTTTATGTATTCAGCACCTATGTATAATGTTGTAAAAATGCTCTAGAAGCTAAAGTCGCAGAAATGTCACACATATTTGGCCTGCAACTTTCTGTGCGACAAATTCAGACAGGAAAAATCAGTATAAATCCTTAGAAAATTATCCCCCAGTGTCTCCATCTGCTGGCGGTATTGAATAAGCATTGCTGCACTGATGGGGTATGCATTAGACGAAAAAAAAGAAGAAAAAGAAGAATAATACGCCCAGAAAAGAGGCGAAAAGGAGAAAAACGTAAAAAAACGTGAAAAAAAAGTAAGAGGAAGAGAAGGGAAAAAAAGGTGGAAATGGGTTTAAAAGTGATTTCGGCGGAGAAATATATATATATATATATATATATATATATATATATATATATATATGCGCACACACACACATAGATATAAACGTATTCTCCGTTGAGATATTGCAGCCGCTGCTGTGTCCAGGCCCAGGAGCCTTAGCACTGTGCTGTGATGTCACTCAATACCACTGACATCACTAGGTGTAAACAACATCTCTCCTTTGCTGTGTATGTGACTATGGAGCTGTTTGGTGATGTCGTCTATTACGGCCTTCATAGAAGCAACAGGAGATTGTTGCATCCATCTTGAACCCTCAGAACTACAGTGCTATGATGTCACTCACTTCCACAGGCCTTGCAGAGTGTAAACAACAACAACCCAGCTTTGTTGTGTATGTAACCAAAGGGATTTGTGATGTCACCTAGAACCTTCACAGCAGCGACAGCTTTATGAGGAGCATCAGCATTGCTCTGCCTGAGCAGAACCATCACCGCCATAGGTTGTCAAATAACCCGGATTTAACCCACACAGGTAAGTCCAATGGGGTGCAGGCATGTCCTCTATGCTTACAGCTTCCCGTGGGTGTTGGTTTGATACCGTTTGGGGACAGCCAAGGAGGCATCTGCAGGCAACAAAGGTAGGTGTGTGCTTGTGTGTGTGTTTCCTATGCAGATCCTAAGCCCAGTGTCACATGCAAGTAGGAGGAGTAAGAAGGGTTCCTGGCAAATCCGGGTTATGGATTGCATTTAAAAAGGCCCCGTGGGAGTGCAATGGGCCCCTGTCTTGCTGCTTAGCAATAATGGTATGGGTTTAGGTTCTGCTGTGTGTACTGGTGGTTGACTGCCCCCCAGCCCAGAGTGTGCATGGAAAATTGTCTGGCAGCCTCCCTGACAGCAAGCAGTGATAGTGCCCATGAAGGGGACCTTGTTGGGCCCGCCCCTTTCACGGTTATCGCTTCTCGGCCTTTTGGCTAAGATCAAGTGTAGTATCTGTTCTTATCAGTTTAATATCTGATACGTCCCCTATCTGGGGACCATATATTAAATGGATTTTTGAGAACGGGGGCCGATTTCGAAGCTTGCTTCCGTCGCCCTATGCATTGACCCGATATGGCAGTATCTTCGGGTACAGTGCACCACCCCCTTACAGGGTTAAAAAGAAAGATTCCTACTTTCATTGCTACCTGCTTGCTGGCTAGCCAGCTAGCCAGCCCTGTGGGCCTTGCTGCTGCTGCAGCCAAAAAACAAAAGGTGGTGCTGCTGCTGCTTCTGCTGCTTCTGCTTCTGCTTGTGTCTGGCCCCTGTTGGAGCGTCCAGGCACAGGACTTCTGCTGCTGCTGACTAAATGGCCTCCTTAATTGGATCATTTGAGTAGCCAGCACACCTGTGCAGGTAGGGCATGACATGATAGGCAGCTGCCTTGATAGCGGGTGGGTGCTGAATGTTCCTAATTGACAAAATAAGATTAATGCTTATGAAGAAATATAAAATCTCATCCCTTCCCCAATATCGCGCCACACCCCTACCCCTTAATTCCCTGGTTGAACGTGATGGACATATGTCTTTTTTCGACCGTACTAACTATGTAACTATGTAACATAACATGGGGGGGGGGGGTCTCCTGGCTGTTCACACAGGTGTGTCATTGCTGTACATTGACCATGCATTGCTTCTGTGGTATTGCAAAGGCAAAGACAAATGCTTCCAGCCATCCATTGCACTAATGGATTGGTCATCAGCTGGCTGTCTATGTCCCGCATCAATATAGACCAAAGTACAGAGGGTTAGGCTATGCTATTGTGCACCTACCTGATGCATCAGAAGGTGCGAGGCCCTTGCTAAATTCTGTGCACAGACTTTGAGATCTATGCTTTAGACTGTATCTAAACCTGCTCCAACATGGACTGACATTCTGGCCTACTTTCAGCCGATGCGACTTGTCTGTCGCTGAACAGTCGCTTTTTATGTATTCAGCACCTATGTATAATGTTGTAAAAATGCTCTAGAAGCTAAAGTCGCAGAAATGTCACACATATTTGGCCTGCAACTTTCTGTGCGACAAATTCAGACAGGAAAAATCAGTATAAATCCTTAGAAAATTATCCCCCAGTGTCTCCATCTGCTGGCGGTATTGAATAAGCATTGCTGCACTGATGGGGTATGCATTAGACGAAAAAAAAGAAGAAAAAGAAGAATAATACGCCCAGAAAAGAGGCGAAAAGGAGAAAAACGTAAAAAAACGTGAAAAAAAAGTAAGAGGAAGAGAAGGGAAAAAAAGGTGGAAATGGGTTTAAAAGTGATTTCGGCGGAGAAATATATATATATATATATATATATATATATATATATATATATATATGCGCACACACACACATAGATATAAACGTATTCTCCGTTGAGATATTGCAGCCGCTGCTGTGTCCAGGCCCAGGAGCCTTAGCACTGTGCTGTGATGTCACTCAATACCACTGACATCACTAGGTGTAAACAACATCTCTCCTTTGCTGTGTATGTGACTATGGAGCTGTTTGGTGATGTCGTCTATTATGGCCTTCATAGAAGCAACAGGAGATTGTTGCATCCATCTTGAACCCTCAGAACTACAGTGCTATGATGTCACTCACTTCCACAGGCCTTGCAGAGTGTAAACAACAACAACCCAGCTTTGTTGTGTATGTAACCAAAGGGATTTGTGATGTCACCTAGAACCTTCACAGCAGCGACAGCTTTATGAGGAGCATCAGCACTGCTCTGCCTGAGCAGAACCATCACCGCCATAGGTTGTCAAATAACCCGGATTTAACCCACACAGGTAAGTCCAATGGGGTGCAGGCATGTCCTCTATGCTTACAGCTTCCCGTGGGTGTTGGTTTGATACCGTTTGGGGACAGCCAAGGAGGCATCTGCAGGCAACAAAGGTAGGTGTGTGCTTGTGTGTGTGTTTCCTATGCAGATCCTAAGCCCAGTGTCACATGCAAGTAGGAGGAGTAAGAAGGGTTCCTGGCAAATCCGGGTTATGGATTGCATTTAAAAAGGCCCCGTGGGAGTGCAATGGGCCCCTGTCTTGCTGCTTAGCAATAATGGTATGGGTTTAGGTTCTGCTGTGTGTACTGGTGGTTGACTGCCCCCCAGCCCAGAGTGTGCATGGAAAATTGTCTGGCAGCCTCCCTGACAGCAAGCAGTGATAGTGCCCATGAAGGGGACCTTGTTGGGCCCGCCCCTTTCACGGTTATCGCTTCTCGGCCTTTTGGCTAAGATCAAGTGTAGTAATACAGGAGATCTGGTCAGAAGGTACTCGGGTACCCCTCTCCTCGGCCTTGTGGGATCGCCCAGGTTTATTGCCTGGGCTTCACCCACTTGTTGCTATTGGGGAGAGGGCCTAGTCCCAGGGTAACGAGTAGCGATCGCCTCTCAAGACCTTCGGGTGGAGAGAGGTTAGAACCATGGATGATGATCCGGATCCAGGTTCTGTGCCGGCATACGCAAGGATCAAAAACACCGTGAGAGTCATTCTCACGGATGATACCAAAAGGGCGGACGATTTGAAATTCGTAGTAGAGGACGTGCTCGGAGGAGTTTTCGGAATACAGAAGGGCGAGATATTGGCAATCCAGGACTACCCGAAGCGTAAAATTTTTGATGTGACGTTCACACAAAATGGCATCCACAGAGATTTTGTTACCAGAGCTGCTGCGAGTAAAGACAAAAAGCTTCAGGGTGTCCGGATTATTGAGCACGTTCTAGACGATATTAAGCTGGTGGTAGTAAAGATGTATTCCCCTTTCGCCAACCTACACGATGTTGAGTTGTTTTTACAAGTCTATTTTAGTAAGGTTGAGTGCAGAGGAAAAATCATGAACAGCTGTGGCATCTGGACATCTAAGTGGAGATTTCAGGTTACATGCAAAAAAGATGACAGATTGCCAGGGGGAATTCAACTACCACCAGCTCGTTTTAAAATAAATAATATGTGTGGCGACCTCTTTTATGCGGGGATGCCAAGCTACTGCAGGAAGTGTCACAGATATGGACACACAAAAGAAAACTGTGAAAGTACATGCAAAAAATGTGGTAGCACACAGCACGAGACAGAGAAATGCACAAGAGGAGGGAGGTGCAATTTCTGTCAACAATTCGGTCACCTTTTCTCCTCTTGTCCCCACAGACATAGGACGGAGCAGCAGTGGCAACCCTGGAGGCAGCAAGGACAGCAACCGGGACACCAGCCGAGGCAAGCAGAGCCAGTGATTACCCCCCCACAAGAGGTAAGCGGTGAGATGGAGAAGGAGAAAGACCCCCCTCAGTCAAAAGGAGGGGACCCTAAAGAGCAGAGGATGGCCAAAAAACGTGCAAGTGGTGAAAAAACTGGCCCCCAGGAGCATGCTGGGTTAAGAGAGGAGCGGACGGCGGCCGAATCCGCTCCTCAGCAACCTCTGGCTCAGGGTCCCCCTGAGAGCGATGATCCGGGTGGAGAGGTGAAGGTTAAAAGGCGGAGGGGCTCCAGAAGACTCTATTCGGAGGCGGTCCAGGGGGAGCCGATGGAAGTACCTGCGGATGCAGGGAACCCAAGTGACGTTCCTCCACAGGTCCCCATAGGGGATACCCCCCCTCCTCCCTGCCAGGAGGAGGTTTCAGGGGTGACCGTCTCTGAGGTACCAGAGACGGAACTAAGTGAACACCCGACCCCTATGGAGGGGCAAGAGGTGGAAGAACCCAATGAGTCTGGAGCCCTGATTGCCAGGATGCCCGAGAACAACTATGCCTCAATCATGATGGAGGAGGGGGGTCGGCTGAGTGATGGTGCCTCCTCTCCTGCTTCCTCTATGCGTACAGTTGAGTCAGATTTTGGGGGGTATGAGGCTTCGGAGGGGGAATCAGAGGTGTAAGACGTTTTCTTGTACATTCCCATGGCTGAGTTGTCCGGTCTGTCCTTGAACGTGAGAAGTGTGAGCGCCAGAGTAAGAAGGGTTGCCCTATTTAATTACTTGTCGGTTTTTGCTGCTTCCGTCCTTTTCCTGCAGGAATGTGGCATCCCGCACAGATTAAATTATAAAGAATATGAAGATGATTGGGTGCACGGTCCATCAGTCTGGTCTGGATCAAATGAGTCCAGATCAGCAGGGGTCGCCATACTTTTTAAAGGGAACGTTTTAATTGAGAGTTTTAACGAAATTTTACCAGGCAGAATTTTATTGGTCAGCGCTTTTATTAATGGTATTAAATGGCAGTTTTTAAATTTTTATGGTTCTCCTGATAAGAATGAAAGAATAAAAATGTTGGAGATTTTACCCCTTTTTATTAACAATTCTAGTCCTCTTGTTTTATCAGGTGATTTTAATTGTATTTTAAGGGGAGAACGCCGTTTTTCGAACGCAGTGAGTAGGAACTATGATAAGACGTCTTTTATGTTAAAAAACTTGATTTTAGATTTTAATCTCACTGATGTTTTTAAAAAATGTAATTTTAACGTACCAGAGGAAGACGGTGTTACCTGGAGCAATGCAAGCTGTAGCTCCAGGATAGATTTTATTTTTTGTTCTTATCAAGTACTGCCTTTTAACTGTGATCTTTTTACCAATGTTTTTTCTGACCATAAATTATTGTATTTTAAAGTTAAAAGTGATTTTAAAAGGAGAACTGGTAGGAATGCCTGGAAGTTAAACGTGTCCCTTTTAGAAGATCCGCAGGTTTTATCAGATTTTATCACCTTTTACAAGGAATGCAGACGAGTTAAAGACCCCAACACTCCCACCAGTATCTGGTGGGAAAAAATGAAACTAAAAATAAAAGAATTTTTTATCCGTGTTGGGGTTAGGAAAGCTAAAGAAAAACGTGAATTTTATAATATCCTAAATACTCGTCTGCAAACCCTGTACAAATTCAGAGCACATGGGATGGAGGTGGAGAAGGAGGTACATGATCTTAAAAAAGAAATAACTAAGTGCCTGGAGCAGAAAGGAAAAGAAATTATCTTTAGGTCTCGAATACAGCATCTTGAGGAAAACGAGACCTGCTCCAGGTATTTTTTTAAGAAAATACATGAAAATAGAAGGTTAATAGAAAACATTGAAGGAGTGAATGATGTACAGGGTATTTTAAAAAAGGTGCAAGAGTTTTATGCGGATCTTTTTAATGTAAAACACATTGATGAATGTTTTATGAATGACTCGTTAAAGGAGATCACCAATTTTTTAGATCCTGTCTCACAGTCTTTTTTATTGCAGAATATTTCAGAGCAGGAGATTTTAGAGACCGTCAAGAGTTTTAAAACAGGTAAAGTGCCTGGGCCGGATGGTATACCCATTGAATTTTATGTTACTTTTTATGGTATTTTAAAAGAAGATTTGTTCTCCCTTTTTACGGAAGTCTTTAAGTCTAAAATCCTCCCAGGCTCATGGAAGAAGGGTGATGTCTCCCTGCTATTCAAAAAGGGAGACCGGTCGGAACTCAAAAACTGGAGACCAATCACCCTTCTGAACTGCGACTATAAAATAATGGCGAAACTGTGTGCTAACCGCTTAAAGAACGTAATCCATAAAATAATTCATACAAACCAAGTCTGTGGGGTGCCTGGGAGGAGTTTATGGGAGAACCTAAACCTTTTAAAGGATGTAATTAGCGACACCAAATTAAGAAAAGGAAAGCTGGCGGTTTTATCCATAGATTTTGAAAAAGCTTTCGACAGGGTGTCACATTTTTATCTTTTTAAGGTTTTAGAGAAAATGGGTATACCTGATGGCTTTTTATTGTCTCTTAGAGCTTTTTATGATAACTGTACTAGTAAAATTTTAGTAAATGGTTTTAAGACACAGGGCGTGATTTTAAATTCCGGAGTGAAGCAGGGGTGTCCCTTGTCCCCACTACTCTTCATTTGCGCAATAGAGCCTCTTTTATGTACAATACGAAAGGATAAGCAGATCCATGGAGTCCCCCTGCCAGGAGGAGGGGGACTAGAGGCGAAGGTAGTGGGGTACATGGACGATGTTGCGGTGTTTTGCAGGGACACCCCATCGCTTCAGAAGACGCTAAAACAGATTCAATATTTTAATTGTGCCTCCGGTTTTAAAGTCAATTTTAACAAAAGTAACATTTTAAACATAGGCGGAATGCCTTTGTATGATGTGCCCGTCCCTGTGTCTGAGTCGGTGCAGATTTTAGGTGTCTCCTTTGACGAGTCTAATAATGGTTTTAATAGCTGGGACTTGGTGGCTCAAAAAATAAATAAGAAAATATGTATGTGGAACATGCGAGAACTTACAATGGAAGGGAAGGTTTTAATTACAAAAATGGTGCTTTTACCTATTTTATTGTATTTAAGTCTGGTTTTCCCACCCCCCGAAATGGTTCTAAAGAAAATAACAAAAGCTTGTTTTACTTTCTTTTGGAGTTCTAAGAGCGAAAAATTAAAGAGACAAATTGTGATAAAACCGAACTCCAGGGGCGGTAAGGATTTTCCAGATTTTAAAGCTTTCCTTTTAATAAAGTTTTTTAGCATGTGTTTTACTACTGTTTTTAAAGATAGCTACTGGTCTTATTTTGTTCGTTTTAATACTGGTTATTTTATGCGGAGGAACGGCTGGTTTTCTACAGTTTTAAGTTGCCCTTATTCTTTGAATTTACCCCCTCAATACATGATTTTAGGAAAAATTTTAAACTTATATAATTTTAAAGGTAAAAGTGTTCAGGATCTGTGCAATAGCAAAAAACTACTAAAGGAAATAAAAGAAACCAGTACCGTGACTCCCATCAAAAATTTTAACGAACAGAAGTGTATACAGATTTGGAAGATGTTGAGTATTAATTATCTTTTTAATTCACAGAAGGACCTGGCCTGGAGCTGCGCACACGAGTGTCTTCCATGCCGGGCATTCCAGCACCGAAGAGGATTATCCAACTCTGCAACCTGCCCGAGGGAGGGATGCCGACAAGAGGAGACCGTGCACCATCTAATATGGACTTGTTTTTACTCGCAGAAAATATGGACAAAGATACTCCCTCTGGTAAAAAGGATAACTGGACTAAAAGACTTAAATATTGCAGTGGTTTTTTATGGTTGCCTGGAATGCCCAACACGGACTCAAGAGACTATTGCATGGAAGATCATAAACTGTGTGAAGGCAGCTCTGTGGAAGGCCAGGAATATTTTATTGTTCAAGCATGAGGTTTTATCTGTGAAGGACATTTTATCTATCTGTTTTTATGAAATGTACCAGTACTATCTTTTAGACAAGAAGAGATTTCCGCTTTTATCTAGAAAATGGTTTTTAAAAGAATGGAATTCTATCTTGTAAAGCCACCAAGTGCCCATTTTATGTTTTAATATGTTGTAAATATGTTATTTATATGTAACTGTATTTATTGACATATTTGCACAACTTTGTTAATATTATTTAATTTTTAATAAAGTTGCCCCCGTAAGGGTAGTCAAGTTAAAAAAAAAATCTGTTCTTATCAGTTTAATATCTGATACGTCCCCTATCTGGGGACCATATATTAAATGGATTTTTGAGAACGGGGGCCGATTTCGAAGCTTGCTTCCGTCGCCCTATGCATTGACCCGATATGGCAGTATCTTCGGGTACAGTGCACCACCCCCTTACAGGGTTAAAAAGAAAGATTCCTACTTTCATTGCTACCTGCTTGCTGGCTAGCCAGCTAGCCAGCCCTGTGGGCCTTGCTGCTGCTGCAGCCAAAAAACAAAAGGTGGTGCTGCTGCTGCTTCTGCTGCTTCTGCTTCTGCTTGTGTCTGGCCCCTGTTGGAGCGTCCAGGCACAGGACTTCTGCTGCTGCTGACTAAATGGCCTCCTTAATTGGATCATTTGAGTAGCCAGCACACCTGTGCAGGTAGGGCATGACATGATAGGCAGCTGCCTTGATAGCGGGTGGGTGCTGAATGTTCCTAATTGACAAAATAAGATTAATGCTTATGAAGAAATATAAAATCTCATCCCTTCCCCAATATCGCGCCACACCCCTACCCCTTAATTCCCTGGTTGAACGTGATGGACATATGTCTTTTTTCGACCGTACTAACTATGTAACTATGTAACATAACATGGGGGGGGGGGGGGGGGTCTCCTGGCTGTTCACACAGGTGTGTCATTGCTGTACATTGACCATGCATTGCTTCTGTGGTATTGCAAAGGCAAAGACAAATGCTTCCAGCCATCCATTGCACTAATGGATTGGTCATCAGCTGGCTGTCTATGTCCCGCATCAATATAGACCAAAGTACAGAGGGTTAGGCTATGCTATTGTGCACCTACCTGATGCATCAGAAGGTGCGAGGCCCTTGCTAAATTCTGTGCACAGACTTTGAGATCTATGCTTTAGACTGTATCTAAACCTGCTCCAACATGGACTGACATTCTGGCCTACTTTCAGCCGATGCGACTTGTCTGTCGCTGAACAGTCGCTTTTTATGTATTCAGCACCTATGTATAATGTTGTAAAAATGCTCTAGAAGCTAAAGTCGCAGAAATGTCACACATATTTGGCCTGCAACTTTCTGTGCGACAAATTCAGACAGGAAAAATCAGTATAAATCCTTAGAAAATTATCCCCCAGTGTCTCCATCTGCTGGCGGTATTGAATAAGCATTGCTGCACTGATGGGGTATGCATTAGACGAAAAAAAAGAAGAAAAAGAAGAATAATACGCCCAGAAAAGAGGCGAAAAGGAGAAAAACGTAAAAAAACGTGAAAAAAAAGTAAGAGGAAGAGAAGGGAAAAAAAGGTGGAAATGGGTTTAAAAGTGATTTCGGCGGAGAAATATATATATATATATATATATATATATATATATATATATATATATGCGCACACACACACATAGATATAAACGTATTCTCCGTTGAGATATTGCAGCCGCTGCTGTGTCCAGGCCCAGGAGCCTTAGCACTGTGCTGTGATGTCACTCAATACCACTGACATCACTAGGTGTAAACAACATCTCTCCTTTGCTGTGTATGTGACTATGGAGCTGTTTGGTGATGTCGTCTATTACGGCCTTCATAGAAGCAACAGGAGATTGTTGCATCCATCTTGAACCCTCAGAACTACAGTGCTATGATGTCACTCACTTCCACAGGCCTTGCAGAGTGTAAACAACAACAACCCAGCTTTGTTGTGTATGTAACCAAAGGGATTTGTGATGTCACCTAGAACCTTCACAGCAGCGACAGCTTTATGAGGAGCATCAGCACTGCTCTGCCTGAGCAGAACCATCACCGCCATAGGTTGTCAAATAACCCGGATTTAACCCACACAGGTAAGTCCAATGGGGTGCAGGCATGTCCTCTATGCTTACAGCTTCCCGTGGGTGTTGGTTTGATACCGTTTGGGGACAGCCAAGGAGGCATCTGCAGGCAACAAAGGTAGGTGTGTGCTTGTGTGTGTGTTTCCTATGCAGATCCTAAGCCCAGTGTCACATGCAAGTAGGAGGAGTAAGAAGGGTTCCTGGCAAATCCGGGTTATGGATTGCATTTAAAAAGGCCCCGTGGGAGTGCAATGGGCCCCTGTCTTGCTGCTTAGCAATAATGGTATGGGTTTAGGTTCTGCTGTGTGTACTGGTGGTTGACTGCCCCCCAGCCCAGAGTGTGCATGGAAAATTGTCTGGCAGCCTCCCTGACAGCAAGCAGTGATAGTGCCCATGAAGGGGACCTTGTTGGGCCCGCCCCTTTCACGGTTATCGCTTCTCGGCCTTTTGGCTAAGATCAAGTGTAGTATCTGTTCTTATCAGTTTAATATCTGATACGTCCCCTATCTGGGGACCATATATTAAATGGATTTTTGAGAACGGGGGCCGATTTCGAAGCTTGCTTCCGTCGCCCTATGCATTGACCCGATATGGCAGTATCTTCGGGTACAGTGCACCACCCCCTTACAGGGTTAAAAAGAAAGATTCCTACTTTCATTGCTACCTGCTTGCTGGCTAGCCAGCTAGCCAGCCCTGTGGGCCTTGCTGCTGCTGCAGCCAAAAAACAAAAGGTGGTGCTGCTGCTGCTTCTGCTGCTTCTGCTTCTGCTTGTGTCTGGCCCCTGTTGGAGCGTCCAGGCACAGGACTTCTGCTGCTGCTGACTAAATGGCCTCCTTAATTGGATCATTTGAGTAGCCAGCACACCTGTGCAGGTAGGGCATGACATGATAGGCAGCTGCCTTGATAGCGGGTGGGTGCTGAATGTTCCTAATTGACAAAATAAGATTAATGCTTATGAAGAAATATAAAATCTCATCCCTTCCCCAATATCGCGCCACACCCCTACCCCTTAATTCCCTGGTTGAACGTGATGGACATATGTCTTTTTTCGACCGTACTAACTATGTAACTATGTAACATAACATGGGGGGGGGGGGGGGGGTCTCCTGGCTGTTCACACAGGTGTGTCATTGCTGTACATTGACCATGCATTGCTTCTGTGGTATTGCAAAGGCAAAGACAAATGCTTCCAGCCATCCATTGCACTAATGGATTGGTCATCAGCTGGCTGTCTATGTCCCGCATCAATATAGACCAAAGTACAGAGGGTTAGGCTATGCTATTGTGCACCTACCTGATGCATCAGAAGGTGCGAGGCCCTTGCTAAATTCTGTGCACAGACTTTGAGATCTATGCTTTAGACTGTATCTAAACCTGCTCCAACATGGACTGACATTCTGGCCTACTTTCAGCCGATGCGACTTGTCTGTCGCTGAACAGTCGCTTTTTATGTATTCAGCACCTATGTATAATGTTGTAAAAATGCTCTAGAAGCTAAAGTCGCAGAAATGTCACACATATTTGGCCTGCAACTTTCTGTGCGACAAATTCAGACAGGAAAAATCAGTATAAATCCTTAGAAAATTATCCCCCAGTGTCTCCATCTGCTGGCGGTATTGAATAAGCATTGCTGCACTGATGGGGTATGCATTAGACGAAAAAAAAGAAGAAAAAGAAGAATAATACGCCCAGAAAAGAGGCGAAAAGGAGAAAAACGTAAAAAAACGTGAAAAAAAAGTAAGAGGAAGAGAAGGGAAAAAAAGGTGGAAATGGGTTTAAAAGTGATTTCGGCGGAGAAATATATATATATATATATATATATATATATATATATATATATATGCGCACACACACACATAGATATAAACGTATTCTCCGTTGAGATATTGCAGCCGCTGCTGTGTCCAGGCCCAGGAGCCTTAGCACTGTGCTGTGATGTCACTCAATACCACTGACATCACTAGGTGTAAACAACATCTCTCCTTTGCTGTGTATGTGACTATGGAGCTGTTTGGTGATGTCGTCTATTACGGCCTTCATAGAAGCAACAGGAGATTGTTGCATCCATCTTGAACCCTCAGAACTACAGTGCTATGATGTCACTCACTTCCACAGGCCTTGCAGAGTGTAAACAACAACAACCCAGCTTTGTTGTGTATGTAACCAAAGGGATTTGTGATGTCACCTAGAACCTTCACAGCAGCGACAGCTTTATGAGGAGCATCAGCACTGCTCTGCCTGAGCAGAACCATCACCGCCATAGGTTGTCAAATAACCCGGATTTAACCCACACAGGTAAGTCCAATGGGGTGCAGGCATGTCCTCTATGCTTACAGCTTCCCGTGGGTGTTGGTTTGATACCGTTTGGGGACAGCCAAGGAGGCATCTGCAGGCAACAAAGGTAGGTGTGTGCTTGTGTGTGTGTTTCCTATGCAGATCCTAAGCCCAGTGTCACATGCAAGTAGGAGGAGTAAGAAGGGTTCCTGGCAAATCCGGGTTATGGATTGCATTTAAAAAGGCCCCGTGGGAGTGCAATGGGCCCCTGTCTTGCTGCTTAGCAATAATGGTATGGGTTTAGGTTCTGCTGTGTGTACTGGTGGTTGACTGCCCCCCAGCCCAGAGTGTGCATGGAAAATTGTCTGGCAGCCTCCCTGACAGCAAGCAGTGATAGTGCCCATGAAGGGGACCTTGTTGGGCCCGCCCCTTTCACGGTTATCGCTTCTCGGCCTTTTGGCTAAGATCAAGTGTAGTATCTGTTCTTATCAGTTTAATATCTGATACGTCCCCTATCTGGGGACCATATATTAAATGGATTTTTGAGAACGGGGGCCGATTTCGAAGCTTGCTTCCGTCGCCCTATGCATTGACCCGATATGGCAGTATCTTCGGGTACAGTGCACCACCCCCTTACAGGGTTAAAAAGAAAGATTCCTACTTTCATTGCTACCTGCTTGCTGGCTAGCCAGCTAGCCAGCCCTGTGGGCCTTGCTGCTGCTGCAGCCAAAAAACAAAAGGTGGTGCTGCTGCTGCTTCTGCTGCTTCTGCTTCTGCTTGTGTCTGGCCCCTGTTGGAGCGTCCAGGCACAGGACTTCTGCTGCTGCTGACTAAATGGCCTCCTTAATTGGATCATTTGAGTAGCCAGCACACCTGTGCAGGTAGGGCATGACATGATAGGCAGCTGCCTTGATAGCGGGTGGGTGCTGAATGTTCCTAATTGACAAAATAAGATTAATGCTTATGAAGAAATATAAAATCTCATCCCTTCCCCAATATCGCGCCACACCCCTACCCCTTAATTCCCTGGTTGAACGTGATGGACATATGTCTTTTTTCGACCGTACTAACTATGTAACTATGTAACATAACATGGGGGGGGGGGGTCTCCTGGCTGTTCACACAGGTGTGTCATTGCTGTACATTGACCATGCATTGCTTCTGTGGTATTGCAAAGGCAAAGACAAATGCTTCCAGCCATCCATTGCACTAATGGATTGGTCATCAGCTGGCTGTCTATGTCCCGCATCAATATAGACCAAAGTACAGAGGGTTAGGCTATGCTATTGTGCACCTACCTGATGCATCAGAAGGTGCGAGGCCCTTGCTAAATTCTGTGCACAGACTTTGAGATCTATGCTTTAGACTGTATCTAAACCTGCTCCAACATGGACTGACATTCTGGCCTACTTTCAGCCGATGCGACTTGTCTGTCGCTGAACAGTCGCTTTTTATGTATTCAGCACCTATGTATAATGTTGTAAAAATGCTCTAGAAGCTAAAGTCGCAGAAATGTCACACATATTTGGCCTGCAACTTTCTGTGCGACAAATTCAGACAGGAAAAATCAGTATAAATCCTTAGAAAATTATCCCCCAGTGTCTCCATCTGCTGGCGGTATTGAATAAGCATTGCTGCACTGATGGGGTATGCATTAGACGAAAAAAAAGAAGAAAAAGAAGAATAATACGCCCAGAAAAGAGGCGAAAAGGAGAAAAACGTAAAAAAACGTGAAAAAAAAGTAAGAGGAAGAGAAGGGAAAAAAAGGTGGAAATGGGTTTAAAAGTGATTTCGGCGGAGAAATATATATATATATATATATATATATATATATATATATATGCGCACACACACACATAGATATAAACGTATTCTCCGTTGAGATATTGCAGCCGCTGCTGTGTCCAGGCCCAGGAGCCTTAGCACTGTGCTGTGATGTCACTCAATACCACTGACATCACTAGGTGTAAACAACATCTCTCCTTTGCTGTGTATGTGACTATGGAGCTGTTTGGTGATGTCGTCTATTACGGCCTTCATAGAAGCAACAGGAGATTGTTGCATCCATCTTGAACCCTCAGAACTACAGTGCTATGATGTCACTCACTTCCACAGGCCTTGCAGAGTGTAAACAACAACAACCCAGCTTTGTTGTGTATGTAACCAAAGGGATTTGTGATGTCACCTAGAACCTTCACAGCAGCGACAGCTTTATGAGGAGCATCAGCATTGCTCTGCCTGAGCAGAACCATCACCGCCATAGGTTGTCAAATAACCCGGATTTAACCCACACAGGTAAGTCCAATGGGGTGCAGGCATGTCCTCTATGCTTACAGCTTCCCGTGGGTGTTGGTTTGATACCGTTTGGGGACAGCCAAGGAGGCATCTGCAGGCAACAAAGGTAGGTGTGTGCTTGTGTGTGTGTTTCCTATGCAGATCCTAAGCCCAGTGTCACATGCAAGTAGGAGGAGTAAGAAGGGTTCCTGGCAAATCCGGGTTATGGATTGCATTTAAAAAGGCCCCGTGGGAGTGCAATGGGCCCCTGTCTTGCTGCTTAGCAATAATGGTATGGGTTTAGGTTCTGCTGTGTGTACTGGTGGTTGACTGCCCCCCAGCCCAGAGTGTGCATGGAAAATTGTCTGGCAGCCTCCCTGACAGCAAGCAGTGATAGTGCCCATGAAGGGGACCTTGTTGGGCCCGCCCCTTTCACGGTTATCGCTTCTCGGCCTTTTGGCTAAGATCAAGTGTAGTATCTGTTCTTATCAGTTTAATATCTGATACGTCCCCTATCTGGGGACCATATATTAAATGGATTTTTGAGAACGGGGGCCGATTTCGAAGCTTGCTTCCGTCGCCCTATGCATTGACCCGATATGGCAGTATCTTCGGGTACAGTGCACCACCCCCTTACAGGGTTAAAAAGAAAGATTCCTACTTTCATTGCTACCTGCTTGCTGGCTAGCCAGCTAGCCAGCCCTGTGGGCCTTGCTGCTGCTGCAGCCAAAAAACAAAAGGTGGTGCTGCTGCTGCTTCTGCTGCTTCTGCTTCTGCTTGTGTCTGGCCCCTGTTGGAGCGTCCAGGCACAGGACTTCTGCTGCTGCTGACTAAATGGCCTCCTTAATTGGATCATTTGAGTAGCCAGCACACCTGTGCAGGTAGGGCATGACATGATAGGCAGCTGCCTTGATAGCGGGTGGGTGCTGAATGTTCCTAATTGACAAAATAAGATTAATGCTTATGAAGAAATATAAAATCTCATCCCTTCCCCAATATCGCGCCACACCCCTACCCCTTAATTCCCTGGTTGAACGTGATGGACATATGTCTTTTTTCGACCGTACTAACTATGTAACTATGTAACATAACATGGGGGGGTCTCCTGGCTGTTCACACAGGTGTGTCATTGCTGTACATTGACCATGCATTGCTTCTGTGGTATTGCAAAGGCAAAGACAAATGCTTCCAGCCATCCATTGCACTAATGGATTGGTCATCAGCTGGCTGTCTATGTCCCGCATCAATATAGACCAAAGTACAGAGGGTTAGGCTATGCTATTGTGCACCTACCTGATGCATCAGAAGGTGCGAGGCCCTTGCTAAATTCTGTGCACAGACTTTGAGATCTATGCTTTAGACTGTATCTAAACCTGCTCCAACATGGACTGACATTCTGGCCTACTTTCAGCCGATGCGACTTGTCTGTCGCTGAACAGTCGCTTTTTATGTATTCAGCACCTATGTATAATGTTGTAAAAATGCTCTAGAAGCTAAAGTCGCAGAAATGTCACACATATTTGGCCTGCAACTTTCTGTGCGACAAATTCAGACAGGAAAAATCAGTATAAATCCTTAGAAAATTATCCCCCAGTGTCTCCATCTGCTGGCGGTATTGAATAAGCATTGCTGCACTGATGGGGTATGCATTAGACGAAAAAAAAGAAGAAAAAGAAGAATAATACGCCCAGAAAAGAGGCGAAAAGGAGAAAAACGTAAAAAAACGTGAAAAAAAAGTAAGAGGAAGAGAAGGGAAAAAAAGGTGGAAATGGGTTTAAAAGTGATTTCGGCGGAGAAATATATATATATATATATATATATATATATATATATATATATATATATGCGCACACACACACATAGATATAAACGTATTCTCCGTTGAGATATTGCAGCCGCTGCTGTGTCCAGGCCCAGGAGCCTTAGCACTGTGCTGTGATGTCACTCAATACCACTGACATCACTAGGTGTAAACAACATCTCTCCTTTGCTGTGTATGTGACTATGGAGCTGTTTGGTGATGTCGTCTATTACGGCCTTCATAGAAGCAACAGGAGATTGTTGCATCCATCTTGAACCCTCAGAACTACAGTGCTATGATGTCACTCACTTCCACAGGCCTTGCAGAGTGTAAACAACAACAACCCAGCTTTGTTGTGTATGTAACCAAAGGGATTTGTGATGTCACCTAGAACCTTCACAGCAGCGACAGCTTTATGAGGAGCATCAGCACTGCTCTGCCTGAGCAGAACCATCACCGCCATAGGTTGTCAAATAACCCGGATTTAACCCACACAGGTAAGTCCAATGGGGTGCAGGCATGTCCTCTATGCTTACAGCTTCCCGTGGGTGTTGGTTTGATACCGTTTGGGGACAGCCAAGGAGGCATCTGCAGGCAACAAAGGTAGGTGTGTGCTTGTGTGTGTGTTTCCTATGCAGATCCTAAGCCCAGTGTCACATGCAAGTAGGAGGAGTAAGAAGGGTTCCTGGCAAATCCGGGTTATGGATTGCATTTAAAAAGGCCCCGTGGGAGTGCAATGGGCCCCTGTCTTGCTGCTTAGCAATAATGGTATGGGTTTAGGTTCTGCTGTGTGTACTGGTGGTTGACTGCCCCCCAGCCCAGAGTGTGCATGGAAAATTGTCTGGCAGCCTCCCTGACAGCAAGCAGTGATAGTGCCCATGAAGGGGACCTTGTTGGGCCCGCCCCTTTCACGGTTATCGCTTCTCGGCCTTTTGGCTAAGATCAAGTGTAGTATCTGTTCTTATCAGTTTAATATCTGATACGTCCCCTATCTGGGGACCATATATTAAATGGATTTTTGAGAACGGGGGCCGATTTCGAAGCTTGCTTCCGTCGCCCTATGCATTGACCCGATATGGCAGTATCTTCGGGTACAGTGCACCACCCCCTTACAGGGTTAAAAAGAAAGATTCCTACTTTCATTGCTACCTGCTTGCTGGCTAGCCAGCTAGCCAGCCCTGTGGGCCTTGCTGCTGCTGCAGCCAAAAAACAAAAGGTGGTGCTGCTGCTGCTTCTGCTGCTTCTGCTGCTTCTGCTTCTGCTTGTGTCTGGCCCCTGTTGGAGCGTCCAGGCACAGGACTTCTGCTGCTGCTGACTAAATGGCCTCCTTAATTGGATCATTTGAGTAGCCAGCACACCTGTGCAGGTAGGGCATGACATGATAGGCAGCTGCCTTGATAGCGGGTGGGTGCTGAATGTTCCTAATTGACAAAATAAGATTAATGCTTATGAAGAAATATAAAATCTCATCCCTTCCCCAATATCGCGCCACACCCCTACCCCTTAATTCCCTGGTTGAACGTGATGGACATATGTCTTTTTTCGACCGTACTAACTATGTAACTATGTAACATAACATGGGGGGGGGGGGGGGGGGGTCTCCTGGCTGTTCACACAGGTGTGTCATTGCTGTACATTGACCATGCATTGCTTCTGTGGTATTGCAAAGGCAAAGACAAATGCTTCCAGCCATCCATTGCACTAATGGATTGGTCATCAGCTGGCTGTCTATGTCCCGCATCAATATAGACCAAAGTACAGAGGGTTAGGCTATGCTATTGTGCACCTACCTGATGCATCAGAAGGTGCGAGGCCCTTGCTAAATTCTGTGCACAGACTTTGAGATCTATGCTTTAGACTGTATCTAAACCTGCTCCAACATGGACTGACATTCTGGCCTACTTTCAGCCGATGCGACTTGTCTGTCGCTGAACAGTCGCTTTTTATGTATTCAGCACCTATGTATAATGTTGTAAAAATGCTCTAGAAGCTAAAGTCGCAGAAATGTCACACATATTTGGCCTGCAACTTTCTGTGCGACAAATTCAGACAGGAAAAATCAGTATAAATCCTTAGAAAATTATCCCCCAGTGTCTCCATCTGCTGGCGGTATTGAATAAGCATTGCTGCACTGATGGGGTATGCATTAGACGAAAAAAAAGAAGAAAAAGAAGAATAATACGCCCAGAAAAGAGGCGAAAAGGAGAAAAACGTAAAAAAACGTGAAAAAAAAGTAAGAGGAAGAGAAGGGAAAAAAAGGTGGAAATGGGTTTAAAAGTGATTTCGGCGGAGAAATATATATATATATATATATATATATATATATATATATATATATGCGCACACACACACATAGATATAAACGTATTCTCCGTTGAGATATTGCAGCCGCTGCTGTGTCCAGGCCCAGGAGCCTTAGCACTGTGCTGTGATGTCACTCAATACCACTGACATCACTAGGTGTAAACAACATCTCTCCTTTGCTGTGTATGTGACTATGGAGCTGTTTGGTGATGTCGTCTATTACGGCCTTCATAGAAGCAACAGGAGATTGTTGCATCCATCTTGAACCCTCAGAACTACAGTGCTATGATGTCACTCACTTCCACAGGCCTTGCAGAGTGTAAACAACAACAACCCAGCTTTGTTGTGTATGTAACCAAAGGGATTTGTGATGTCACCTAGAACCTTCACAGCAGCGACAGCTTTATGAGGAGCATCAGCACTGCTCTGCCTGAGCAGAACCATCACCGCCATAGGTTGTCAAATAACCCGGATTTAACCCACACAGGTAAGTCCAATGGGGTGCAGGCATGTCCTCTATGCTTACAGCTTCCCGTGGGTGTTGGTTTGATACTGTTTGGGGACAGCCAAGGAGGCATCTGCAGGCAACAAAGGTAGGTGTGTGCTTGTGTGTGTGTTTCCTATGCAGATCCTAAGCCCAGTGTCACATGCAAGTAGGAGGAGTAAGAAGGGTTCCTGGCAAATCCGGGTTATGGATTGCATTTAAAAAGGCCCCGTGGGAGTGCAATGGGCCCCTGTCTTGCTGCTTAGCAATAATGGTATGGGTTTAGGTTCTGCTGTGTGTACTGGTGGTTGACTGCCCCCCAGCCCAGAGTGTGCATGGAAAATTGTCTGGCAGCCTCCCTGACACCAAGCAGTGATAGTGCCCATGAAGGGGACCTTGTTGGGCCCGCCCCTTTCACGGTTATCGCTTCTCGGCCTTTTGGCTAAGATCAAGTGTAGTATCTGTTCTTATCAGTTTAATATCTGATACGTCCCCTATCTGGGGACCATATATTAAATGGATTTTTGAGAACGGGGGCCGATTTCGAAGCTTGCTTCCGTCGCCCTATGCATTGACCCGATATGGCAGTATCTTCGGGTACAGTGCACCACCCCCTTACAGGGTTAAAAAGAAAGATTCCTACTTTCATTGCTACCTGCTTGCTGGCTAGCCAGCTAGCCAGCCCTGTGGGCCTTGCTGCTGCTGCAGCCAAAAAACAAAAGGTGGTGCTGCTGCTGCTTCTGCTGCTTCTGCTTCTGCTTGTGTCTGGCCCCTGTTGGAGCGTCCAGGCACAGGACTTCTGCTGCTGCTGACTAAATGGCCTCCTTAATTGGATCATTTGAGTAGCCAGCACACCTGTGCAGGTAGGGCATGACATGATAGGCAGCTGCCTTGATAGCGGGTGGGTGCTGAATGTTCCTAATTGACAAAATAAGATTAATGCTTATGAAGAAATATAAAATCTCATCCCTTCCCCAATATCGCGCCACACCCCTACCCCTTAATTCCCTGGTTGAACGTGATGGACATATGTCTTTTTTCGACCGTACTAACTATGTAACTATGTAACATAACATGGGGGGGGGGGGGGGGGGGTCTCCTGGCTGTTCACACAGGTGTGTCATTGCTGTACATTGACCATGCATTGCTTCTGTGGTATTGCAAAGGCAAAGACAAATGCTTC
Organism: Hyla sarda; assembly: GCF_029499605.1. Classification (NCBI taxonomy): domain Eukaryota; kingdom Metazoa; phylum Chordata; class Amphibia; order Anura; family Hylidae; genus Hyla; species Hyla sarda. The sequence continues at coordinate 38,451 of NW_026608267.1, forward strand.
CAGCCATCCATTGCACTAATGGATTGGTCATCAGCTGGCTGTCTATGTCCCGCATCAATATAGACCAAAGTACAGAGGGTTAGGCTATGCTATTGTGCACCTACCTGATGCATCAGAAGGTGCGAGGCCCTTGCTAAATTCTGTGCACAGACTTTGAGATCTATGCTTTAGACTGTATCTAAACCTGCTCCAACATGGACTGACATTCTGGCCTACTTTCAGCCGATGCGACTTGTCTGTCGCTGAACAGTCGCTTTTTATGTATTCAGCACCTATGTATAATGTTGTAAAAATGCTCTAGAAGCTAAAGTCGCAGAAATGTCACACATATTTGGCCTGCAACTTTCTGTGCGACAAATTCAGACAGGAAAAATCAGTATAAATCCTTAGAAAATTATCCCCCAGTGTCTCCATCTGCTGGCGGTATTGAATAAGCATTGCTGCACTGATGGGGTATGCATTAGACGAAAAAAAAGAAGAAAAAGAAGAATAATACGCCCAGAAAAGAGGCGAAAAGGAGAAAAACGTAAAAAAACGTGAAAAAAAAGTAAGAGGAAGAGAAGGGAAAAAAAGGTGGAAATGGGTTTAAAAGTGATTTCGGCGGAGAAATATATATATATATATATATATATATATATATATATATACGCGCACACACACACATATATATAAACGTATTCTCCGTTGAGATATTGCAGCCGCTGCTGTGTCCAGGCCCAGGAGCCTTAGCACTGTGCTGTGATGTCACTCAATACCACTGACATCACTAGGTGTAAACAACATCTCTCCTTTGCTGTGTATGTGACTATGGAGCTGTTTGGTGATGTCGTCTATTACGGCCTTCATAGAAGCAACAGGAGATTGTTGCATCCATCTTGAACCCTCAGAACTACAGTGCTATGATGTCACTCACTTCCACAGGCCTTGCAGAGTGTAAACAACAACAACCCAGCTTTGTTGTGTATGTAACCAAAGGGATTTGTGATGTCACCTAGAACCTTCACAGCAGCGACAGCTTTATGAGGAGCATCAGCACTGCTCTGCCTGAGCAGAACCATCACCGCCATAGGTTGTCAAATAACCCGGATTTAACCCACACAGGTAAGTCCAATGGGGTGCAGGCATGTCCTCTATGCTTACAGCTTCCCGTGGGTGTTGGTTTGATACCGTTTGGGGACAGCCAAGGAGGCATCTGCAGGCAACAAAGGTAGGTGTGTGCTTGTGTGTGTGTTTCCTATGCAGATCCTAAGCCCAGTGTCACATGCAAGTAGGAGGAGTAAGAAGGGTTCCTGGCAAATCCGGGTTATGGATTGCATTTAAAAAGGCCCCGTGGGAGTGCAATGGGCCCCTGTCTTGCTGCTTAGCAATAATGGTATGGGTTTAGGTTCTGCTGTGTGTACTGGTGGTTGACTGCCCCCCAGCCCAGAGTGTGCATGGAAAATTGTCTGGCAGCCTCCCTGACAGCAAGCAGTGATAGTGCCCATGAAGGGGACCTTGTTGGGCCCGCCCCTTTCACGGTTATCGCTTCTCGGCCTTTTGGCTAAGATCAAGTGTAGTATCTGTTCTTATCAGTTTTTCATGCCAGTGGACAGTAACGCCGGTATGGGGCTGGTGGGGATGGGTGCTGCATGGAGGATGCAGGTGTACCAGGGCTTTCCGGGGCTGGTTCTGAGGAATCAGCTCGACGGCTGCCCCGATGTGACCTGTTCCCTCCGGGTCTCGCCATGAGGCTGAGAGGGTCTAGAGCCGAGGTACTTTTGTGCCTCGGGGAGTGGTGACCCCGAGGTGCCGAAACTCACTGGGAGGATAGACTCACTGAGTTGAAGCACGGGCACCATAATCTCTTCACCTTGTGGCACTCACCTCTTGATTCCCGGCCTTCTGGCTAGGATCAGAGAAATTTTTATAGATCCGGCCGGATGTCCGGGCAGTATATCTGCACACATTCACTTATTTATTTCTTTTTTGTCTCACTGTGTCACTTTTTGCGTGTTGTGTGTTCACAGGATTGGTCAGGATGCGGTAGCCCTTCTGGGTGTCCCTCCTGGCGGTCTAGGGGAGGTGTGTGTGGCCATTAGGTTCCGCACCTCCCTGCAAACACCCCGGGTACTCCTGCTTTTGCAGGGTACCTACCGTAATCGGCTCTGCGGGCAGATACCTTGGCTAACGCCAAGGGGGATGCCGGGAGCATTTGTGGTCCCCTAGTAGCTTCGGCGAAAAGGGACATCGAACCTGGAACCTCGCAGGTACCTTTTGGTCCGGAGGCGAAGGGTAAGGTTTGTTGGGGGGCCTCTCTCCTATCGGAGAAGGGCTTGCGATAGACCGCATCCTTTGTGCACGTTTTTTTAGTGTAACACGTTTGCACTTTTTCTTGCACTTTGGGTGAATCGAAAGCACGTTCCTCGGCTTTAGATAAAAAATCTGTTCTTATCAGTTTAATATCTGATACGTCCCCTATCTGGGGACCATATATTAAATGGATTTTTGAGAACGGGGGCCGATTTCGAAGCTTGCTTCCGTCGCCCTATGCATTGACCCGATATGGCAGTATCTTCGGGTACAGTGCACCACCCCCTTACAGGGTTAAAAAGAAAGATTCCTACTTTCATTGCTACCTGCTTGCTGGCTAGCCAGCTAGCCAGCCCTGTGGGCCTTGCTGCTGCTGCAGCCAAAAAACAAAAGGTGGTGCTGCTGCTGCTTCTGCTGCTTCTGCTTCTGCTTGTGTCTGGCCCCTGTTGGAGCGTCCAGGCACAGGACTTCTGCTGCTGCTGACTAAATGGCCTCCTTAATTGGATCATTTGAGTAGCCAGCACACCTGTGCAGGTAGGGCATGACATGATAGGCAGCTGCCTTGATAGCGGGTGGGTGCTGAATGTTCCTAATTGACAAAATAAGATTAATGCTTATGAAGAAATATAAAATCTCATCCCTTCCCCAATATCGCGCCACACCCCTACCCCTTAATTCCCTGGTTGAACGTGATGGACATATGTCTTTTTTCGACCGTACTAACTATGTAACTATGTAACATAACATGGGGGGGGGGGGGGGGTCTCCTGGCTGTTCACACAGGTGTGTCATTGCTGTACATTGACCATGCATTGCTTCTGTGGTATTGCAAAGGCAAAGACAAATGCTTCCAGCCATCCATTGCACTAATGGATTGGTCATCAGCTGGCTGTCTATGTCCCGCATCAATATAGACCAAAGTACAGAGGGTTAGGCTATGCTATTGTGCACCTACCTGATGCATCAGAAGGTGCGAGGCCCTTGCTAAATTCTGTGCACAGACTTTGAGATCTATGCTTTAGACTGTATCTAAACCTGCTCCAACATGGACTGACATTCTGGCCTACTTTCAGCCGATGCGACTTGTCTGTCGCTGAACAGTCGCTTTTTATGTATTCAGCACCTATGTATAATGTTGTAAAAATGCTCTAGAAGCTAAAGTCGCAGAAATGTCACACATATTTGGCCTGCAACTTTCTGTGCGACAAATTCAGACAGGAAAAATCAGTATAAATCCTTAGAAAATTATCCCCCAGTGTCTCCATCTGCTGGCGGTATTGAATAAGCATTGCTGCACTGATGGGGTATGCATTAGACGAAAAAAAAGAAGAAAAAGAAGAATAATACGCCCAGAAAAGAGGCGAAAAGGAGAAAAACGTAAAAAAACGTGAAAAAAAAGTAAGAGGAAGAGAAGGGAAAAAAAGGTGGAAATGGGTTTAAAAGTGATTTCGGCGGAGAAATATATATATATATATATATATATATATATATATATATATATATATGCGCACACACACACATAGATATAAACGTATTCTCCGTTGAGATATTGCAGCCGCTGCTGTGTCCAGGCCCAGGAGCCTTAGCACTGTGCTGTGATGTCACTCAATACCACTGACATCACTAGGTGTAAACAACATCTCTCCTTTGCTGTGTATGTGACTATGGAGCTGTTTGGTGATGTCGTCTATTACGGCCTTCATAGAAGCAACAGGAGATTGTTGCATCCATCTTGAACCCTCAGAACTACAGTGCTATGATGTCACTCACTTCCACAGGCCTTGCAGAGTGTAAACAACAACAACCCAGCTTTGTTGTGTATGTAACCAAAGGGATTTGTGATGTCACCTAGAACCTTCACAGCAGCGACAGCTTTATGAGGAGCATCAGCACTGCTCTGCCTGAGCAGAACCATCACCGCCATAGGTTGTCAAATAACCCGGATTTAACCCACACAGGTAAGTCCAATGGGGTGCAGGCATGTCCTCTATGCTTACAGCTTCCCGTGGGTGTTGGTTTGATACCGTTTGGGGACAGCCAAGGAGGCATCTGCAGGCAACAAAGGTAGGTGTGTGCTTGTGTGTGTGTTTCCTATGCAGATCCTAAGCCCAGTGTCACATGCAAGTAGGAGGAGTAAGAAGGGTTCCTGGCAAATCCGGGTTATGGATTGCATTTAAAAAGGCCCCGTGGGAGTGCAATGGGCCCCTGTCTTGCTGCTTAGCAATAATGGTATGGGTTTAGGTTCTGCTGTGTGTACTGGTGGTTGACTGCCCCCCAGCCCAGAGTGTGCATGGAAAATTGTCTGGCAGCCTCCCTGACAGCAAGCAGTGATAGTGCCCATGAAGGGGACCTTGTTGGGCCCGCCCCTTTCACGGTTATCGCTTCTCGGCCTTTTGGCTAAGATCAAGTGTAGTATCTGTTCTTATCAGTTTAATATCTGATACGTCCCCTATCTGGGGACCATATATTAAATGGATTTTTGAGAACGGGGGCCGATTTCGAAGCTTGCTTCCGTCGCCCTATGCATTGACCCGATATGGCAGTATCTTCGGGTACAGTGCACCACCCCCTTACAGGGTTAAAAAGAAAGATTCCTACTTTCATTGCTACCTGCTTGCTGGCTAGCCAGCTAGCCAGCCCTGTGGGCCTTGCTGCTGCTGCAGCCAAAAAACAAAAGGTGGTGCTGCTGCTGCTTCTGCTTCTGCTTGTGTCTGGCCCCTGTTGGAGCGTCCAGGCACAGGACTTCTGCTGCTGCTGACTAAATGGCCTCCTTAATTGGATCATTTGAGTAGCCAGCACACCTGTGCAGGTAGGGCATGACATGATAGGCAGCTGCCTTGATAGCGGGTGGGTGCTGAATGTTCCTAATTGACAAAATAAGATTAATGCTTATGAAGAAATATAAAATCTCATCCCTTCCCCAATATCGCGCCACACCCCTACCCCTTAATTCCCTGGTTGAACGTGATGGACATATGTCTTTTTTCAACCGTACTAACTATGTAACTATGTAACATAACATGGGGGGGGGGGGGGGGGGGGTCTCCTGGCTGTTCACACAGGTGTGTCATTGCTGTACATTGACCATGCATTGCTTCTGTGGTATTGCAAAGGCAAAGACAAATGCTTCCAGCCATCCATTGCACTAATGGATTGGTCATCAGCTGGCTGTCTATGTCCCGCATCAATATAGACCAAAGTACAGAGGGTTAGGCTATGCTATTGTGCACCTACCTGATGCATCAGAAGGTGCGAGGCCCTTGCTAAATTCTGTGCACAGACTTTGAGATCTATGCTTTAGACTGTATCTAAACCTGCTCCAACATGGACTGACATTCTGGCCTACTTTCAGCCGATGCGACTTGTCTGTCGCTGAACAGTCGCTTTTTATGTATTCAGCACCTATGTATAATGTTGTAAAAATGCTCTAGAAGCTAAAGTCGCAGAAATGTCACACATATTTGGCCTGCAACTTTCTGTGCGACAAATTCAGACAGGAAAAATCAGTATAAATCCTTAGAAAATTATCCCCCAGTGTCTCCATCTGCTGGCGGTATTGAATAAGCATTGCTGCACTGATGGGGTATGCATTAGACGAAAAAAAAGAAGAAAAAGAAGAATAATACGCCCAGAAAAGAGGCGAAAAGGAGAAAAACGTAAAAAAACGTGAAAAAAAAGTAAGAGGAAGAGAAGGGAAAAAAAGGTGGAAATGGGTTTAAAAGTGATTTCGGCGGAGAAATATATATATATATATATATATATATATATATATATATATATATATGCGCACACACACACATAGATATAAACGTATTCTCCGTTGAGATATTGCAGCCGCTGCTGTGTCCAGGCCCAGGAGCCTTAGCACTGTGCTGTGATGTCACTCAATACCACTGACATCACTAGGTGTAAACAACATCTCTCCTTTGCTGTGTATGTGACTATGGAGCTGTTTGGTGATGTCGTCTATTACGGCCTTCATAGAAGCAACAGGAGATTGTTGCATCCATCTTGAACCCTCAGAACTACAGTGCTATGATGTCACTCACTTCCACAGGCCTTGCAGAGTGTAAACAACAACAACCCAGCTTTGTTGTGTATGTAACCAAAGGGATTTGTGATGTCACCTAGAACCTTCACAGCAGCGACAGCTTTATGAGGAGCATCAGCACTGCTCTGCCTGAGCAGAACCATCACCGCCATAGGTTGTCAAATAACCCGGATTTAACCCACACAGGTAAGTCCAATGGGGTGCAGGCATGTCCTCTATGCTTACAGCTTCCCGTGGGTGTTGGTTTGATACCGTTTGGGGACAGCCAAGGAGGCATCTGCAGGCAACAAAGGTAGGTGTGTGCTTGTGTGTGTGTTTCCTATGCAGATCCTAAGCCCAGTGTCACATGCAAGTAGGAGGAGTAAGAAGGGTTCCTGGCAAATCCGGGTTATTGATTGCATTTAAAAAGGCCCCGTGGGAGTGCAATGGGCCCCTGTCTTGCTGCTTAGCAATAATGGTATGGGTTTAGGTTCTGCTGTGTGTACTGGTGGTTGACTGCCCCCCAGCCCAGAGTGTGCATGGAAAATTGTCTGGCAGCCTCCCTGACAGCAAGCAGTGATAGTGCCCATGAAGGGGACCTTGTTGGGCCCGCCCCTTTCACGGTTATCGCTTCTCGGCCTTTTGGCTAAGATCAAGTGTAGTATCTGTTCTTATCAGTTTAATATCTGATACGTCCCCTATCTGGGGACCATATATTAAATGGATTTTTGAGAACGGGGGCCGATTTCGAAGCTTGCTTCCGTCGCCCTATGCATTGACCCGATATGGCAGTATCTTCGGGTACAGTGCACCACCCCCTTACAGGGTTAAAAAGAAAGATTCCTACTTTCATTGCTACCTGCTTGCTGGCTAGCCAGCTAGCCAGCCCTGTGGGCCTTGCTGCTGCTGCAGCCAAAAAACAAAAGGTGGTGCTGCTGCTGCTTCTGCTGCTTCTGCTTCTGCTTGTGTCTGGCCCCTGTTGGAGCGTCCAGGCACAGGACTTCTGCTGCTGCTGACTAAATGGCCTCCTTAATTGGATCATTTGAGTAGCCAGCACACCTGTGCAGGTAGGGCATGACATGATAGGCAGCTGCCTTGATAGCGGGTGGGTGCTGAATGTTCCTAATTGACAAAATAAGATTAATGCTTATGAAGAAATATAAAATCTCATCCCTTCCCCAATATCGCGCCACACCCCTACCCCTTAATTCCCTGGTTGAACGTGATGGACATATGTCTTTTTTCGACCGTACTAACTATGTAACTATGTAACATAACATGGGGGGGGGGGGGGGGGGTCTCCTGGCTGTTCACACAGGTGTGTCATTGCTGTACATTGACCATGCATTGCTTCTGTGGTATTGCAAAGGCAAAGACAAATGCTTCCAGCCATCCATTGCACTAATGGATTGGTCATCAGCTGGCTGTCTATGTCCCGCATCAATATAGACCAAAGTACAGAGGGTTAGGCTATGCTATTGTGCACCTACCTGATGCATCAGAAGGTGCGAGGCCCTTGCTAAATTCTGTGCACAGACTTTGAGATCTATGCTTTAGACTGTATCTAAACCTGCTCCAACATGGACTGACATTCTGGCCTACTTTCAGCCGATGCGACTTGTCTGTCGCTGAACAGTCGCTTTTTATGTATTCAGCACCTATGTATAATGTTGTAAAAATGCTCTAGAAGCTAAAGTCGCAGAAATGTCACACATATTTGGCCTGCAACTTTCTGTGCGACAAATTCAGACAGGAAAAATCAGTATAAATCCTTAGAAAATTATCCCCCAGTGTCTCCATCTGCTGGCGGTATTGAATAAGCATTGCTGCACTGATGGGGTATGCATTAGACGAAAAAAAAAGAAGAAAAAGAAGAATAATACGCCCAGAAAAGAGGCGAAAAGGAGAAAAACGTAAAAAAACGTGAAAAAAAAGTAAGAGGAAGAGAAGGGAAAAAAAGGTGGAAATGGGTTTAAAAGTGATTTCGGCGGAGAATATATATATATATATATATATATATATATATATATATATATATATATATATATGCGCACACACACACATAGATATAAACGTATTCTCCGTTGAGATATTGCAGCCGCTGCTGTGTCCAGGCCCAGGAGCCTTAGCACTGTGCTGTGATGTCACTCAATACCACTGACATCACTAGGTGTAAACAACATCTCTCCTTTGCTGTGTATGTGACTATGGAGCTGTTTGGTGATGTCGTCTATTACGGCCTTCATAGAAGCAACAGGAGATTGTTGCATCCATCTTGAACCCTCAGAACTACAGTGCTATGATGTCACTCACTTCCACAGGCCTTGCAGAGTGTAAACAACAACAACCCAGCTTTGTTGTGTATGTAACCAAAGGGATTTGTGATGTCACCTAGAACCTTCACAGCAGCGACAGCTTTATGAGGAGCATCAGCACTGCTCTGCCTGAGCAGAACCATCACCGCCATAGGTTGTCAAATAACCCGGATTTAACCCACACAGGTAAGTCCAATGGGGTGCAGGCATGTCCTCTATGCTTACAGCTTCCCGTGGGTGTTGGTTTGATACCGTTTGGGGACAGCCAAGGAGGCATCTGCAGGCAACAAAGGTAGGTGTGTGCTTGTGTGTGTGTTTCCTATGCAGATCCTAAGCCCAGTGTCACATGCAAGTAGGAGGAGTAAGAAGGGTTCCTGGCAAATCCGGGTTATGGATTGCATTTAAAAAGGCCCCGTGGGAGTGCAATGGGCCCCTGTCTTGCTGCTTAGCAATAATGGTATGGGTTTAGGTTCTGCTGTGTGTACTGGTGGTTGAATGCCCCCCAGCCCAGAGTGTGCATGGAAAATTGTCTGGCAGCCTCCCTGACAGCAAGCAGTGATAGTGCCCATGAAGGGGACCTTGTTGGGCCCGCCCCTTTCACGGTTATCGCTTCTCGGCCTTTTGGCTAAGATCAAGTGTAGTATCTGTTCTTATCAGTTTAATATCTGATACGTCCCCTATCTGGGGACCATATATTAAATGGATTTTTGAGAACGGGGGCCGATTTCGAAGCTTGCTTCCGTCGCCCTATGCATTGACCCGATATGGCAGTATCTTCGGGTACAGTGCACCACCCCCTTACAGGGTTAAAAAGAAAGATTCCTACTTTCATTGCTACCTGCTTGCTGGCTAGCCAGCTAGCCAGCCCTGTGGGCCTTGCTGCTGCTGCAGCCAAAAAACAAAAGGTGGTGCTGCTGCTGCTTCTGCTGCTTCTGCTTCTGCTTGTGTCTGGCCCCTGTTGGAGCGTCCAGGCACAGGACTTCTGCTGCTGCTGACTAAATGGCCTCCTTAATTGGATCATTTGAGTAGCCAGCACACCTGTGCAGGTAGGGCATGACATGATAGGCAGCTGCCTTGATAGCGGGTGGGTGCTGAATGTTCCTAATTGACAAAATAAGATTAATGCTTATGAAGAAATATAAAATCTCATCCCTTCCCCAATATCGCGCCACACCCCTACCCCTTAATTCCCTGGTTGAACGTGATGGACATATGTCTTTTTTCGACCGTACTAACTATGTAACTATGTAACATAACATGGGGGGGGGGGGGGGGGGGTCTCCTGGCTGTTCACACAGGTGTGTCATTGCTGTACATTGACCATGCATTGCTTCTGTGGTATTGCAAAGGCAAAGACAAATGCTTCCAGCCATCCATTGCACTAATGGATTGGTCATCAGCTGGCTGTCTATGTCCCGCATCAATATAGACCAAAGTACAGAGGGTTAGGCTATGCTATTGTGCACCTACCTGATGCATCAGAAGGTGCGAGGCCCTTGCTAAATTCTGTGCACAGACTTTGAGATCTATGCTTTAGACTGTATCTAAACCTGCTCCAACATGGACTGACATTCTGGCCTACTTTCAGCCGATGCGACTTGTCTGTCGCTGAACAGTCGCTTTTTATGTATTCAGCACCTATGTATAATGTTGTAAAAATGCTCTAGAAGCTAAAGTCGCAGAAATGTCACACATATTTGGCCTGCAACTTTCTGTGCGACAAATTCAGACAGGAAAAATCAGTATAAATCCTTAGAAAATTATCCCCCAGTGTCTCCATCTGCTGGCGGTATTGAATAAGCATTGCTGCACTGATGGGGTATGCATTAGACGAAAAAAAAGAAGAAAAAGAAGAATAATACGCCCAGAAAAGAGGCGAAAAGGAGAAAAACGTAAAAAAACGTGAAAAAAAAGTAAGAGGAAGAGAAGGGAAAAAAAGGTGGAAATGGGTTTAAAAGTGATTTCGGCGGAGAAATATATATATATATATATATATATATATATATATATATATATATATGCGCACACACACACATAGATATAAACGTATTCTCCGTTGAGATATTGCAGCCGCTGCTGTGTCCAGGCCCAGGAGCCTTAGCACTGTGCTGTGATGTCACTCAATACCACTGACATCACTAGGTGTAAACAACATCTCTCCTTTGCTGTGTATGTGACTATGGAGCTGTTTGGTGATGTCGTCTATTACGGCCTTCATAGAAGCAACAGGAGATTGTTGCATCCATCTTGAACCCTCAGAACTACAGTGCTATGATGTCACTCACTTCCACAGGCCTTGCAGAGTGTAAACAACAACAACCCAGCTTTGTTGTGTATGTAACCAAAGGGATTTGTGATGTCACCTAGAACCTTCACAGCAGCGACAGCTTTATGAGGAGCATCAGCACTGCTCTGCCTGAGCAGAACCATCACCGCCATAGGTTGTCAAATAACCCGGATTTAACCCACACAGGTAAGTCCAATGGGGTGCAGGCATGTCCTCTATGCTTACAGCTTCCCGTGGGTGTTGGTTTGATACCGTTTGGGGACAGCCAAGGAGGCATCTGCAGGCAACAAAGGTAGGTGTGTGCTTGTGTGTGTGTTTCCTATGCAGATCCTAAGCCCAGTGTCACATGCAAGTAGGAGGAGTAAGAAGGGTTCCTGGCAAATCCGGGTTATGGATTGCATTTAAAAAGGCCCCGTGGGAGTGCAATGGGCCCCTGTCTTGCTGCTTAGCAATAATGGTATGGGTTTAGGTTCTGCTGTGTGTACTGGTGGTTGACTGCCCCCCAGCCCAGAGTGTGCATGGAAAATTGTCTGGCAGCCTCCCTGACAGCAAGCAGTGATAGTGCCCATGAAGGGGACCTTGTTGGGCCCGCCCCTTTCACGGTTATCGCTTCTCGGCCTTTTGGCTAAGATCAAGTGTAGTATCTGTTCTTATCAGTTTAATATCTGATACGTCCCCTATCTGGGGACCATATATTAAATGGATTTTTGAGAACGGGGGCCGATTTCGAAGCTTGCTTCCGTCGCCCTATGCATTGACCCGATATGGCAGTATCTTCGGGTACAGTGCACCACCCCCTTACAGGGTTAAAAAGAAAGATTCCTACTTTCATTGCTACCTGCTTGCTGGCTAGCCAGCTAGCCAGCCCTGTGGGCCTTGCTGCTGCTGCAGCCAAAAAACAAAAGGTGGTGCTGCTGCTGCTTCTGCTGCTTCTGCTTCTGCTTGTGTCTGGCCCCTGTTGGAGCGTCCAGGCACAGGACTTCTGCTGCTGCTGACTAAATGGCCTCCTTAATTGGATCATTTGAGTAGCCAGCACACCTGTGCAGGTAGGGCATGACATGATAGGCAGCTGCCTTGATAGCGGGTGGGTGCTGAATGTTCCTAATTGACAAAATAAGATTAATGCTTATGAAGAAATATAAAATCTCATCCCTTCCCCAATATCGCGCCACACCCCTACCCCTTAATTCCCTGGTTGAACGTGATGGACATATGTCTTTTTTCGACCGTACTAACTATGTAACTATGTAACATAACATGGGGGGGGGGGGGGGGGGGGTCTCCTGGCTGTTCACACAGGTGTGTCATTGCTGTACATTGACCATGCATTGCTTCTGTGGTATTGCAAAGGCAAAGACAAATGCTTCCAGCCATCCATTGCACTAATGGATTGGTCATCAGCTGGCTGTCTATGTCCCGCATCAATATAGACCAAAGTACAGAGGGTTAGGCTATGCTATTGTGCACCTACCTGATGCATCAGAAGGTGCGAGGCCCTTGCTAAATTCTGTGCACAGACTTTGAGATCTATGCTTTAGACTGTATCTAAACCTGCTCCAACATGGACTGACATTCTGGCCTACTTTCAGCCGATGCGACTTGTCTGTCGCTGAACAGTCGCTTTTTATGTATTCAGCACCTATGTATAATGTTGTAAAAATGCTCTAGAAGCTAAAGTCGCAGAAATGTCACACATATTTGGCCTGCAACTTTCTGTGCGACAAATTCAGACAGGAAAAATCAGTATAAATCCTTAGAAAATTATCCCCCAGTGTCTCCATCTGCTGGCGGTATTGAATAAGCATTGCTGCACTGATGGGGTATGCATTAGACGAAAAAAAAGAAGAAAAAGAAGAATAATACGCCCAGAAAAGAGGCGAAAAGGAGAAAAACGTAAAAAAACGTGAAAAAAAAGTAAGAGGAAGAGAAGGGAAAAAAAGGTGGAAATGGGTTTAAAAGTGATTTCGGCGGAGAAATATATATATATATATATATATATATATATATATATATATATATATATATATACGCGCACACACACACATATATATAAACGTATTCTCCGTTGAGATATTGCAGCCGCTGCTGTGTCCAGGCCCAGGAGCCTTAGCACTGTGCTGTGATGTCACTCAATACCACTGACATCACTAGGTGTAAACAACATCTCTCCTTTGCTGTGTATGTGACTATGGAGCTGTTTGGTGATGTCGTCTATTATGGCCTTCATAGAAGCAACAGGAGATTGTTGCATCCATCTAGAACCCTCAGAACTACAGTGCTATGATGTCACTCACTTCCACAGGCCTTGCAGAGTGTAAACAACAACAACCCAGCTTTGTTGTGTATGTAACCATAGGGATTTGTGATGTCACCTAGAACCTTCACAGCAGCGACAGCTTTATGAGGAGCATCAGCACTGCTCTGCCTGAGCAGAACCATCACCGCCATAGGTTGTCAAATAACCCGGATTTAACCCACACAGGTAAGTCCAATGGGGTGCAGGCATGTCCTCTATGCTTACAGCTTCCCGTGGGTGTTGGTTTGATACCGTTTGGGGACAGCCAAGGAGGCATCTGCAGGCAACAAAGGTAGGTGTGTGCTTGTGTGTGTGTTTCCTATGCAGATCCTAAGCCCAGTGTCACATGCAAGTAGGAGGAGTAAGAAGGGTTCCTGGCAAATCCGGGTTATGGATTGCATTTAAAAAGGCCCCGTGGGAGTGCAATGGGCCCCTGTCTTGCTGCTTAGCAATAATGGTATGGGTTTAGGTTCTGCTGTGTGTACTGGTGGTTGACTGCCCCCCAGCCCAGAGTGTGCATGGAAAATTGTCTGGCAGCCTCCCTGACAGCAAGCAGTGATAGTGCCCATGAAGGGGACCTTGTTGGGCCCGCCCCTTTCACGGTTATCGCTTCTCGGCCTTTTGGCTAAGATCAAGTGCAGTTGCCTTGGTCTCGCCTGAGGGTGCGATCTCTGGGTTTACCCAGTTTGCTGGAAGGGATTCTCTTTCTGTGGTTTCGTGCCGACAGTTCTGCCTGGAGAGATGGCTGGTCTGAAGAATACCATTCGTTTGGAGGTGGATCCCGGAAGTGCTGTGAAGAACAATGTTGTTTACCTGGTTCGGGACATCATCATGCTGAAGCTTGGAGTGGACAAGTCAGAAATATTCAGCGTTAATGAGGCTCCTCGCAAGGGTTCTTATGAGGTCACCTTTGAGCAGGAAGGTAGGTGCCTTGATGTTTATGAACGTTTGAGAAATTTCAGCAAGGACCCCATGATGGAGGGAGTGAAGATTACTCCTTTGTTTGGGTTTCAAGAAAAAACTGTCCTTGTGCATGTTTATAACCCTTTCACGGATGTGGCTATAATTGAAAGTTTTCTGCGCCAATATTGTGACTCTGTGCGTGGAGGTGAAAAACAGACCAATGTACTGGGAATCTTTAATTGCAAATATAAATTTGTTGTGAAACTGAAAGTGGATCCCAGTTGTGTTGGTGGCTTTAAACATCCCCCAGCTAGTTTTTCAGTTGCTGGACATAGGGGATATTTATCCTATGCTGGACAGCCTTATTATTGCCGCAATTGTTTTTCTTTTGGCCACGTGAAAGAGAGCTGCCTTAAGGGACAGGTGTGCCGGAACTGTAATGGTACTGGTCACCATGCGGGGAGTTGCCCCAACACAAAAAAATGTGACCTGTGCCGTGAGGAAGGGCATGTTTATAAAGACTGTCCTGGTACAAAAAGACCAAGCTATGCAAGTGCTGCAAGAGGGGAGGAAATTGTGAGGAAGTTGGCCCCTCAAAAACTGAAAGTTATTCCTCAGAAACCTGTGGATGTACAAGTTGCGGTGGCTGATGCCTTTAGGAAGCTGGAGGAGGTGATTGAGGGAGTGCAGAGCCCTGTTCACACAGCTGAATCTGTTCATCCCTCTGATCCTGCTAACATAGAGGAGTTTCAGTCCTCTGGAGAGACTAGTTTGTGTAACAGGGAGGGTGGTGGGAAACATAATGTCCAGGATGAAAATAATGATGGCTTCAAGCTGGTGCATGGTGGGAAGTCCGCCAAAAAAAGACGTGGTGAGGAGAGTACGAATTTGGCGCCAGAAACCAGGAACACATTTGAAGTGCTGGAAACGGACATTATGGAGACTGCTGAAAGTGGTGAATAGATATGCCGGGACTTGATATGAAATGTTATCAGGTGGTGAAGCACCTGTTTTCTAATGACTTTGTTATACCTGCTTTGTGTTTTACTATGTGTTCTCAATAGGTTTGCCGGGACTTGATATGCAAATGATATCAGGTAGTGAATCACCTATTTTCTAATGGTTATGTTATACCTGCTTTGTGTTTGTATATAGTTATGAGCATTATTATTTGTTCTCAAAATGTGAGAGTATTTAAAAATAAGGCTAGGAGAGCTGCTATTTTAAGTTTTTTAGCACAAGAGAATGCTTCAATTTTCTGTTTGCAGGAATGTGGTATTGAGTTCGCAGTAAGTCAGGATGAATGGGTGTATAGTCGGTGTGTGTGGTCTGGGAGTTCAGTGAATAAGAATGATGGTGTGGGTGTTTTAATTAAATCACCTGAAATTTCTGTTGAAAGTTATTTAGTTATTGAGCCTGGTAGGTGTATTTCTGTTAATTTATGTTATAAAGGTATTATGTTTCGTGTTATAAATGTGTATGCTTCTGCATGCAAAAATGAAAGAAAAAATTTGTTTGAGAAATTAAAATTTTATGTTCAAGGTAAAATACCTATTATTTTAGTTGGAGATATGAATGTGGACTTATGTAAGAAAGCATTTGATATATCAGGAAGAAAATTATTTGAGTTAGTTTCAGATTTTAGGTTTAAAGATATTCAGGATTTATGCAAAGTTAGTCCTAATTTATGCACTTATCATGCAGATAGGGGGAATGTTCACTCTAAGTTAGATTATTGTTTTTTGTCTGAGAATGTTAATGCATTAAGTTACAGACAGAGGTCTGTTTGTTATTCGGACCATGAGTCTTTGCTGTGTGAGATTGATGTGGGTCAGAATGCTGTGTATGGGAGAGGTTTGTGGAAGATGAATATTAAACATTTAGATAGTGTGGATGTGAGAGACCAGTATGAATGCATATATAAAAAATGGCGTGAAAGGAAAAGTGAGTTTGATAACATTATTTTGTGGTGGGAATGGGTTAAAAAGAAAACAAAATCCTTTTTTAGGTCTTTTGGTTATAAAATTGCTGCTATTAAGAGGGAACAATATGTTAAGTTAAATGCCCGTCTATCCTTTTTGTATAGATTGAGAGACTGTGGTGTGGATGTTCAGAATGAAATTGTGAGTGTTAAAAGGGACATTAATGAGTTTGTGTTGGAGAAAGGGAGGAGTATTATGTATAGAGCTAAATTAGATAAGAGGGAACATGATGAAAAATGTTCACGTTATTTTTTCAAAAAAGTTTTTTCAAAAAAGCCGGTTATTGATGTGATTGTGAAAGAGGATGGTAGTGTTGTGTCTGGTGATGGTGTGAGTGAGGAAGTTGCAGTTTTTTATGAAGAATTGTATGGAGAGAAGTGGAGGGATGAGAATTTGGAGAATGAGGTATTGAGTGTGTTGGAAAGGAAACTTGGAGAGGCTGAGCAGGCTTTTGTTATGCGTGGTATATCAAGTGAGGAAGTTTGGGATGTAGTGCAGAAAATGTCAGCAAATAAGACTCCAGGTGAGGATGGTTTGCCTGTGGAATTTTATCGGTTGTTATGGAATGTGGTGGGGAAGGATGTAGTTGAAGTGTGTCAGTTTATGTGGGAGAATATGGAGGTTGCGGAGAGTATGCGTGGGGGTGTGGTTGTGCTGATTCCGAAAAAAGGGGATTTAAAAAGTTTAAAGAATTGGCGTCCAATTACATTACTTAATTGTGATTATAAGATCTATGCGAAAATTATTGCCAATCGGATGAGAGATGTTGTTGAAAGCGTGGTGGGTGATGATCAGTTTTGTGCTGTGCCTGGACGTCGTATACAGGAGAGTTTGTGTTTGTTGAGAGATTGTTTGTGGGATTGTAAGAGTAGGAAGCAAGATGTGTGTTTGTTGTCATTAGATTTTGAAAAAGCGTATGATAGGCTGTCTCATAGTTTCTTGTTCAGGGTGTTGTTGCGTATGGGTTTTCCGAGTGACTTTGTGTGGAGAGTTAGGAGTTTGTATGACAAAATATATAGTAGGATGCTTGTTAATGGATGTGTGGGGAGAAGAGTGAATGTGTTCTCAGGGGTTAGGCAGGGGTGTCCTTTATCACCAGTGGCATTTATATGTGCTATTGAGCCTCTGGTATGTATGATTAGGAGGGATAAGATAGTGAGAGGTGTACGCATTCCTGGTAGTGATGGAAGGGAGTTTAAAGTTAATGCTTATATGGATGATGTATGTGTCCTGTGTGATTCTGAGTCCGCTGTGAGGAGGGTGAAACTTTTAGTGTCTATTTTTTGTGGTGCATCTGCTTTTAAGGTTAATTGGT
Source organism: Hyla sarda (assembly GCF_029499605.1). Classification (NCBI taxonomy): domain Eukaryota; kingdom Metazoa; phylum Chordata; class Amphibia; order Anura; family Hylidae; genus Hyla; species Hyla sarda. The sequence goes on from NW_026608267.1 coordinate 55,868, forward strand.
TAAAGAGTGAATGTAAGTGTTTTGGTGAGAGTAGATTAAGTAGAGATGTTGGGGTGAATGTTGTGGAGGGGTCTATTAAAGTGTTGGGGATTAAGTTTAGTGACGATTTGGATGGGAAAGAGAGTTGGGAGGAGGCGAAAAAGAAGGTGGAGTTGCGTCTAAATTATTGGAGTTTGAGAAGTCTTTCCTTCATTGGGAAGATTGTAGTTATTAAAAGTGTTGTGTTACCAATTTTTCTGTATGTTGCTATGATTTTTCCTCCCCATTATATGGGTTTGAGGAGCTTGAACAGGGTTCTGTTTGTCTTTTTTTGGGGTTCTAAAGTTGAGAGGTTGAGGAGAGAAATAGTGGTGAAAAATTGGAAGAAGGGTGGTATGAGTTTTCCAAATTTGGAGGTGTACTTTGGAGTGAATATTTTAGTTTTTATTTTAGCTATTATTGGGAGTGATAGAAAGGTGTCCTGTATGACAAGATTTCTGGCTGGTAGATTTTTTGTCAGGTTGAAGTGGTGTGAGAGGGATTTGAATAGGCCTATTGCTTTTGAGGTTCCTAAATGGTATGAGTGGGTTGTGAGGTTTTTGGAGAAATTTGAGTTGATAGAAGAAGAGGTGAGTGTTTTGAAGAATAAACGTTTGTTGATGAAAATGATTGAGAGTAAAGAGGTTGTATGTAATATTAATTCTGTGAGAGGAGCGGATGTGGAAAAAGTTTGGAAGAAAGTGAGGATGGATGGTATGTCTAATAAGCAAAAGGAGATTGTATGGCAAAGTTTGCATGGGGTGTTGCCAGTGAGAGAGTTTCAGAAAGCAAGGGGTTTGGTGAGATGTGATGTGTGTCCTAGGGAGAATTGTAATGGTTTTGAAAGTGTTATTCATCTTTTTTGGAATTGTAAGTATGCTCGTGAGGTTGTGAGAAAACTTGGGCCTTTGTGCAAGGAATTAACAGGTGTGGAATTTTTGTATTATGAAATGATGATGTTTGGATTATGTGTGAGTGGTGGTCAGAATGAAAGAGTGTTGTGGTTATTGTTGTCGTGTATTAAAGAAGTCTTATGGGATGTTCGGAATGTTTATTTGTTTTTGAGAAAGGAAATAAGTGTAAATAATAGTGTGAGGATGGTGTTAGGAAAGCTTTATTTGTGTTATTTGTGGGATGCTAGGAGGGGTGGGATTGATGCGGAGGGTATTTGGAAAACGAAAAAATGGATTCATTCTGTTGATTTATCTTGATGTTTTTCATGTACTTGTAATTTTGTCTGTTTTTGATTATAAATAAAGTTCCCGATGATGAGAGGGTTGTGTGTTACAGAAAGTTTGTAATGCCAGTTTTGAAAGTATTGTTTTGAGTACTTTCATCCCTTATCTGAGGGTTTAAAAAAAAAAAAAAAAAAAAAAAAATCTGTTCTTATCAGTTTAATATCTGATACGTCCCCTATCTGGGGACCATATATTAAATGGATTTTTGAGAACGGGGGCCGATTTCGAAGCTTGCTTCCGTCGCCCTATGCATTGACCCGATATGGCAGTATCTTCGGGTACAGTGCACCACCCCCTTACAGGGTTAAAAAGAAAGATTCCTACTTTCATTGCTACCTGCTTGCTGGCTAGCCAGCTAGCCAGCCCTGTGGGCCTTGCTGCTGCTGCAGCCAAAAAACAAAAGGTGGTGCTGCTGCTGCTTCTGCTGCTTCTGCTTCTGCTTGTGTCTGGCCGCTGTTGGAGCGTCCAGGCACAGGACTTCTGCTGCTGCTGACTAAATGGCCTCCTTAATTGGATCATTTGAGTAGCCAGCACACCTGTGCAGGTAGGGCATGACATGATAGGCAGCTGCCTTGATAGCGGGTGGGTGCTGAATGTTCCTAATTGACAAAATAAGATTAATGCTTATGAAGAAATATAAAATCTCATCCCTTCCCCAATATCGCGCCACACCCCTACCCCTTAATTCCCTGGTTGAACTTGATGGACATATGTCTTTTTTCGACCGTACTAACTATGTAACTATGTAACATAACATGGGGGGGGGGGGGGGGGGGTCTCCTGGCTGTTCACACAGGTGTGTCATTGCTGTACATTGACCATGCATTGCTTCTGTGGTATTGCAAAGGCAAAGACAAATGCTTCCAGCCATCCATTGCACTAATGGATTGGTCATCAGCTGGCTGTCTATGTCCCGCATCAATATAGACCAAAGTACAGAGGGTTAGGCTATGCTATTGTGCACCTACCTGATGCATCAGAAGGTGCGAGGCCCTTGCTAAATTCTGTGCACAGACTTTGAGATCTATACTTTAGACTGTATCTAAACCTGCTCCAACATGGACTGACATTCTGGCCTACTTTCAGCCGATGCGACTTGTCTGTCGCTGAACAGTCGCTTTTTATGTATTCAGCACCTATGTATAATGTTGTAAAAATGCTCTAGAAGCTAAAGTCGCAGAAATGTCACACATATTTGGCCTGCAACTTTCTGTGCGACAAATTCAGACAGGAAAAATCAGTATAAATCCTTAGAAAATTATCCCCCAGTGTCTCCATCTGCTGGCGGTATTGAATAAGCATTGCTGCACTGATGGGGTATGCATTAGACGAAAAAAAAGAAGAAAAAGAAGAATAATACGCCCAGAAAAGAGGCGAAAAGGAGAAAAACGTAAAAAAACGTGAAAAAAAAGTAAGAGGAAGAGAAGGGAAAAAAAGGTGGAAATGGGTTTAAAAGTGATTTCGGCGGAGAAATATATATATATATATATATATATATATATATATATATATATACGCGCACACACACACATATATATAAACGTATTCTCCGTTGAGATATTGCAGCCGCTGCTGTGTCCAGGCCCAGGAGCCTTAGCACTGTGCTGTGATGTCACTCAATACCACTGACATCACTAGGTGTAAACAACATCTCTCCTTTGCTGTGTATGTGACTATGGAGCTGTTTGGTGATGTCGTCTATTATGGCCTTCATAGAAGCAACAGGAGATTGTTGCATCCATCTAGAACCCTCAGAACTACAGTGCTATGATGTCACTCACTTCCACAGGCCTTGCAGAGTGTAAACAACAACAACCCAGCTTTGTTGTGTATGTAACCATAGGGATTTGTGATGTCACCTAGAACCTTCACAGCAGCGACAGCTTTATGAGGAGCATCAGCACTGCTCTGCCTGAGCAGAACCATCACCGCCATAGGTTGTCAAATAACCCGGATTTAACCCACACAGGTAAGTCCAATGGGGTGCAGGCATGTCCTCTATGCTTACAGCTTCCCGTGGGTGTTGGTTTGATACCGTTTGGGGACAGCCAAGGAGGCATCTGCAGGCAACAAAGGTAGGTGTGTGCTTGTGTGTGTGTTTCCTATGCAGATCCTAAGCCCAGTGTCACATGCAAGTAGGAGGAGTAAGAAGGGTTCCTGGCAAATCCGGGTTATGGATTGCATTTAAAAAGGCCCCGTGGGAGTGCAATGGGCCCCTGTCTTGCTGCTTAGCAATAATGGTATGGGTTTAGGTTCTGCTGTGTGTACTGGTGGTTGACTGCCCCCCAGCCCAGAGTGTGCATGGAAAATTGTCTGGCAGCCTCCCTGACAGCAAGCAGTGATAGTGCCCATGAAGGGGACCTTGTTGGGCCCGCCCCTTTCACGGTTATCGCTTCTCGGCCTTTTGGCTAAGATCAAGTGTAGTATCTGTTCTTATCAGTTTAATATCTGATACGTCCCCTATCTGGGGACCATATATTAAATGGATTTTTGAGAACGGGGGCCGATTTCGAAGCTTGCTTCCGTCGCCCTATGCATTGACCCGATATGGCAGTATCTTCGGGTACAGTGCACCACCCCCTTACAGGGTTAAAAAGAAAGATTCCTACTTTCATTGCTACCTGCTTGCTGGCTAGCCAGCTAGCCAGCCCTGTGGGCCTTGCTGCTGCAGCCAAAAAACAAAAGGTGGTGCTGCTGCTGCTGCTTCTGCTGCTTCTGCTTGTGTCTGGCCGCTGTTGGAGCGTCCAGGCACAGGACTTCTGCTGCTGCTGACTAAATGGCCTCCTTAATTGGATCATTTGAGTAGCCAGCACACCTGTGCAGGTAGGGCATGACATGATAGGCAGCTGCCTTGATAGCGGGTGGGTGCTGAATGTTCCTAATTGACAAAATAAGATTAATGCTTATGAAGAAATATAAAATCTCATCCCTTCCCCAATATCGCGCCACACCCCTACCCCTTAATTCCCTGGTTGAACTTGATGGACATATGTCTTTTTTCGACCGTACTAACTATGTAACTATGTAACATAACATGGGGGGGGGGGGGGGTCTCCTGGCTGTTCACACAGGTGTGTCATTGCTGTACATTGACCATGCATTGCTTCTGTGGTATTGCAAAGGCAAAGACAAATGCTTCCAGCCATCCATTGCACTAATGGATTGGTCATCAGCTGGCTGTCTATGTCCCGCATCAATATAGACCAAAGTACAGAGGGTTAGGCTATGCTATTGTGCACCTACCTGATGCATCAGAAGGTGCGAGGCCCTTGCTAAATTCTGTGCACAGACTTTGAGATCTATACTTTAGACTGTATCTAAACCTGCTCCAACATGGACTGACATTCTGGCCTACTTTCAGCCGATGCGACTTGTCTGTCGCTGAACAGTCGCTTTTTATGTATTCAGCACCTATGTATAATGTTGTAAAAATGCTCTAGAAGCTAAAGTCGCAGAAATGTCACACATATTTGGCCTGCAACTTTCTGTGCGACAAATTCAGACAGGAAAAATCAGTATAAATCCTTAGAAAATTATCCCCCAGTGTCTCCATCTGCTGGCGGTATTGAATAAGCATTGCTGCACTGATGGGGTATGCATTAGACGAAAAAAAAGAAGAAAAAGAAGAATAATACGCCCAGAAAAGAGGCGAAAAGGAGAAAAACGTAAAAAAACGTGAAAAAAAAGTAAGAGGAAGAGAAGGGAAAAAAAGGTGGAAATGGGTTTAAAAGTGATTTCGGCGGAGAATATATATATATATATATATATATATATATATATATATATATATATATATATATATATATATACGCGCACACACACACATATATATAAACGTATTCTCCGTTGAGATATTGCAGCCGCTGCTGTGTCCAGGCCCAGGAGCCTTAGCACTGTGCTGTGATGTCACTCAATACCACTGACATCACTAGGTGTAAACAACATCTCTCCTTTGCTGTGTATGTGACTATGGAGCTGTTTGGTGATGTCGTCTATTATGGCCTTCATAGAAGCAACAGGAGATTGTTGCATCCATCTAGAACCCTCAGAACTACAGTGCTATGATGTCACTCACTTCCACAGGCCTTGCAGAGTGTAAACAACAACAACCCAGCTTTGTTGTGTATGTAACCATAGGGATTTGTGATGTCACCTAGAACCTTCACAGCAGCGACAGCTTTATGAGGAGCATCAGCACTGCTCTGCCTGAGCAGAACCATCACCGCCATAGGTTGTCAAATAACCCGGATTTAACCCACACAGGTAAGTCCAATGGGGTGCAGGCATGTCCTCTATGCTTACAGCTTCCCGTGGGTGTTGGTTTGATACCGTTTGGGGACAGCCAAGGAGGCATCTGCAGGCAACAAAGGTAGGTGTGTGCTTGTGTGTGTGTTTCCTATGCAGATCCTAAGCCCAGTGTCACATGCAAGTAGGAGGAGTAAGAAGGGTTCCTGGCAAATCCGGGTTATGGATTGCATTTAAAAAGGCCCCGTGGGAGTGCAATGGGCCCCTGTCTTGCTGCTTAGCAATAATGGTATGGGTTTAGGTTCTGCTGTGTGTACTGGTGGTTGACTGCCCCCCAGCCCAGAGTGTGCATGGAAAATTGTCTGGCAGCCTCCCTGACAGCAAGCAGTGATAGTGCCCATGAAGGGGACCTTGTTGGGCCCGCCCCTTTCACGGTTATCGCTTCTCGGCCTTTTGGCAAAGATCACGTGTGGATTTCTGTGCGTGGTTTGGGTTGAAAGGAGTGGTGATCGGGGCCCTCTTTACGGGGGGCCCTGGATTGTTGCTGAGCTGCGATCGTGGGTTTTACCTGCAAAAATGAGCGAGAAGGCGCGTGGACTTGAGGACACGGTGCGGATCTACGTTCCTGGCGAGCACCGGGGGACGATCGGACTTGACCAAATCGTTTTGGAGATTCTTCGCAAGCTTGATTACCTACAGGTATGGAATGTATTGGCTATACAGGATTTTCCTAGGCAAGGAATTTATGATATTACTTTTTGTGGTTCTGAGATTTGCCAGAGAGTCTATATGGATCTTGAAGAAATGAAGAGGAAAAGTGAGCCTGCTATAATGAAGAAGATTAAAGTGGAACCGTTATTTATGAATACAACAAAGGTAGTAATTGTCCACATGTATAATCCTAAGGTTTCTGATGAAATGGTTACAAACTTTTTGTTCCGGTATTGCGAGGAAGTGAAATTTATAGGAAGACTTAAGAACAAGTTTGGGTACTTTAATTGTAAGAGAAAGTTTATTGTAAAATTTAAAAAAGATGAAGGAATGCAAGATGGAAGGAAGAGCATACCACAGGTGTTTTCTATCGGAGGAGAGAGAGGTTTCTGCTTTTATGAAGGCCAGTTGCAATATTGTAGAAAGTGCCATGCCTATGGCCATGTGCAGGATTATTGCCCTGAGAAAGGAGAATGTTGCAGAAATTGTGGGAAAACTGGTCATGAAGCAAGTATCTGTACAGAGAAGAAGACATGTGATATCTGTGGAAGTGAGGAACATTTGGCAAGAGGCTGTGATATGTGGTATAAAAAGAAGAGAAGTTATGCTGATGCAGCTGGGAATAGAGGAGAACAAAGAGAAAAAGGGGGAGGGAGGTTTGTTCCTGGAGTTGGTGAGAGTGTGAGTGTTAATGTGGCACAGGTGGCTGAGGAAAGTTCTTTGATAGTGGAGCACATTAGCACTCAGGAGAGGTCAGGGGAGGAGGGTGTTTCTACTGCTGTGACTGGTGAGGAGACAGGTGTGGGAGGTGAATTTACCTTGGTGAAAAAGAAAAAAGCAAAAAAAGTGAAAGTGGTGGAGAAAATTGAGACAGTGTATGGTGATGTTCTTTCTAGTGAAGAGGCTATGGATGATATTGAATGTCCAAACCCAATTGTGGGGGAGGAGGAGGGAATGGAAGTTGTTGGGTCATCTCAGAGATCTCTAACACCTGGTCAGAGAGTTTCTCGCAGTAAGGAAGAAGAGGAGGAGGAAGATGAGGATGTGCAGGTTGTGAATAAAAGGTGTAAGACAGGGAGCTGGTCTGAGGATCAGGAAGCCCTTGTTCTTGGTAGTGATAATGAAATAGACAGGGACTCTAACATAGGGTCGCCTGATTGTTTTGCAAGTTTACATAGGAAAGTTGAAGGCCAAAATGTTAATTTCTAAGTTAAGATGGATTTTAAAGCATTTGGTTTTCTTTTCCTAGTTATTATGACTTTGGTTGTAACAACTATTAATGTAAGAAGTATTGAGTCTGAAATTAGGAGAGCTGCAATTTTTGATATTCTTGAGAATGTTAGAAGTGATGTGATATGTTTACAGGAGTGTGCAATAAAGTCAGCACCTTATGCAAATGAGTGGAAGTGTGGGCAGTCCTTCTGGTCCACATGTGCAGAAAACAAAAATGAAGGTGTGGGGATTTTATTGCAAAACAGGGACATTAAAGTTTTAAATTGCCAAATTTTAGTACCTGGTCGTTGTATGGTTTTAAATTTTGAGGTTTTGGGCCAGAGGATGAGAATTTTTAATGTGTATGCTCCAGCAGAAAAACAAGCACGTTTGTCTTTTTTAGAGTCCCTTAAGTTTTTTATCCCTGGTCGTGAAGATACTATTATTGTTGGCGATTTTAACTGCATTAGATCCGTCAATGATCGTGAGAGCTCTGCTGAGGTTAGAACTGATATTACTTCCAATGTTTTAAATCAAATTATTCAAGACTTGCATTTTACTGATGTTGGACTGATGGTTAGCACTGATGAAAGATATACGTACATATCAGATAGTGGCCGCTGTAAATCCCGGATCGATTACATCCTGGTCTCTGATGGGATTAAGGTGGTCCGGTGCAATCAAATGATGTCAACTTTCTCAGACCACAAGATGGTGTCGGCTGAGATAAGTGTCACAGAGTCCCTTCATTTTGGGAGGGGGCTCTGGAAATTAAATGTAAGTCTATTGGAAGATGAGGAAGTAATGGCTGGTTTTAATCATGTGTTTTTATCCTGTGTTTCTAAACAACCTGATTTTAGTAATGTCTTAGTGTGGTGGGAATGGGCTAAAGGAGAGTTTTCTAATTTCTTTAAGATGTTTTGCATAAAGAGAGCACAAGAGAAGAGGAGGAGTGATGAAAGGCTTGTATCCCGGTTAGAGACTCTCTATAAGTTTAAACGTGTTGGTGTGGAGGTGGAGAATGAGATTGTTAAGGTGAAGGGGGAGATGAAAAAAAGGTTGTTGGAAAAGGGAAGAAATATTGTATATAAGTCTAAAGTGCAGCACCTAGAAGAAAATGAGCAGTGTACACGGTATTTCTTTAAAAAATGTTTTAATGCTAAAGGTGTTTTTAAATCTGTTTTTACCCCTACGGGGGAAGTTTTTGGAGAGGAGATGGTGAAGGAGATTGGCAGATTTTATGAGACACTCTTTAGTAATAAGAGCAGAGCCAGTGAGACGGAGATGAATGATTATTGTAATATTTTGGAGAATAATGTTCCTGTTGAAAAAGTAGATTTTTTGATTGATGATGTTAGTGAAGGGGAGATCAAGCAGGCCCTGGATAAGATGGCCAAAGGGAAGACACCAGGCTGTGATGGTCTCCCCGCTGAGTTTTATTCCGCGTTCTGGAATATTTTAAGTAAAGAGTTTACACGGGTGGTGCAATATGTTTTTAACTCAGGTGTTTTAGCTGAATCTATGAAGAAAGGGGTCATAACATTAATTCATAAAAAAGGTGATGGCAGAGATCTTAAAAATTGGAGACCTATAACTTTATTAAATTGTGACTACAAGATAATTGCTAAGATTGTGGCTAATAGACTGAGTGATGTAGTGGACCACCTTGTGGGAGAATACCAAGTTTGTGCAGTACCGAAAAGAAAAATAACAGATAATTTATTGCTTTTAAGAGACTCTATTTATTACAGTAACTTTAACAAGAATGCACTGTTTGTTGAGTCCATAGATTTCGAAAAGGCTTATGATAAGGTTGCACATGATTTTATGTTCATTGCTTTAAAACACTTAGGTATTCCAGAAAAGTTATTATCTGTTATTATGAGTTTTTATCATGGGGTGACAAGTCAGATTTTAGTAAATGGGCATGTGGGGCCTGCTTTTAATGTCTTGTCTGGAGTCAGACAGGGATGCCCACTCTCCCCAATTCTGTTTATATGCGTTATAGAGGGCCTGTTGAAGAATGTGCAGAAAGATAAATGTGTGAGTGGTGTTTTTATTCCAGGTAGTGATGGTAGTAAGTTAAAGGTTTTAAGTTATATGGATGATGTGGTTTTTACTTGTACATCCCAAGCAGATCTCAACAGAGTAAATTTGCATGTGAGGATTTTTTGTTGTGTGGCTGGGATGAATGTGAACTGGGGGAAGTGCCAATTATGCAGTTTTGGGAACCAAGAGAATATAGTAGTGGATGGTGTTAAGGAAAAAGAAGACATTGAAGTGCTAGGAGTGATATTTGACAAAGACCTCAAAGGAAAGAAAAGTTATGAGACTTTGGACAGTAAAATTGAGAAGAAGCTATCCTTCTGGAGGTTAAGGAACTTGTCACTTAAAGGGAAAGTTCTTATCATTAAGTCTGTAATCCTACCGCTTCTCTTGTATACGGCTATGGTGCTTCCTCCAGGAAAGTTATGGACTAGGAGAGTTACAAGGAAGCTTTTTGTGTTCTTCTGGGGGTCTAAGATGGAGAAAATGAGAAGAGAAGAAGTGATGAAGAGTATGAATTTGGGCGGATATAACTTTCCAAACATTGATCTGTTTTTAAAGGTGCACTATTTTCTTTTAATTTTTAAATTGATACAGTGCAATAATAGGGCGGCAGACATGAGTAAATACCTTGCAGGATGGTTGTTTTCCAAGTGGGGCTGGTGTGAGAGGGATTTGAGGAGACCCATAGCACATGTGATACCTACCTTCTATGTGCTCCTCAGGTCTTTCAATGATCAATTTGGTTTGAGCTCTTTAGGTGAACCTGATAAAAAGAAAATAGAACAAGAAATAAGGAAAAATGAGAGATTATATGAAGTACCATTCTGCACTAATGCTCAGTCTGTGAAGATTTGGAAGTTTTTTAAAGTTATTGGACTATCAAACAGACAAAAAGACGTTAGTTGGATGTCCTTTCATGGCTGCCTCCCAACCCGATCTTTTTTAAATGGAAGAGGTTTGAGAATAAGTGACAGATGCCCAAGAGAGGGTTGTGGAGGTAGAGAAGACTTAGTGCACCTTTATTGGGACTGTTTTTATGCAAAAGAATTTTTTATGTTTTTAAAGAGGTTTTTAATCCAACTCACTGGATATAATAGTTTTTCTTTTGAGAAAGTTTTTATTGGTCAAGATCTTAGTAAAAAGGAAGATACACGTACTAATTGGATTCTTTTTTCTGTTTTTAAAGAGGTTTTATGGGACTCACGCAATTTGCTTGTTTTTAAAAATGTTGTTATTTCTCCGAGGGAATTGAAAAGATTGTTTTTAGGAAGGATTTTTACTATCTTTCTACTGGACAAAAAGAGAATTGGTGAAGAAGAAGCGGAGAAAATCTGGATGCATACACGATGGAAGAATTTATAAGAAGTACGTAAAGGAGAAAGCTGTAAGTTTTTGACCAATTTCTGTGATTGTTTTTGACATGTTTTTTTGTTTTGTTGTTTAGTCACTTTTTCTTGGCACTCGGTTCCCTTAGTTGGTTTTTCCGTATGATGTTTTTTCAGATATTGTTTTAAGTGACGAGTCTTGGTAGGTGACCTGATGATCGTCCAAACAATAGTCTGTAACTGAGGGAAAAAAAAAAAAAAAAAAAAAAAAAAAAAAAAAAAAAATCTGTTCTTATCAGTTTAATATCTGATACGTCCCCTATCTGGGGACCATATATTAAATGGATTTTTGAGAACGGGGGCCGATTTCGAAGCTTGCTTCCGTCGCCCTATGCATTGACCCGATATGGCAGTATCTTCGGGTACAGTGCACCACCCCCTTACAGGGTTAAAAAGAAAGATTCCTACTTTCATTGCTACCTGCTTGCTGGCTAGCCAGCTAGCCAGCCCTGTGGGCCTTGCTGCTGCAGCCAAAAAACAAAAGGTGGTGCTGCTGCTGCTGCTTCTGCTGCTTCTGCTTGTGTCTGGCCGCTGTTGGAGCGTCCAGGCACAGGACTTCTGCTGCTGCTGACTAAATGGCCTCCTTAATTGGATCATTTGAGTAGCCAGCACACCTGTGCAGGTAGGGCATGACATGATAGGCAGCTGCCTTGATAGCGGGTGGGTGCTGAATGTTCCTAATTGACAAAATAAGATTAATGCTTATGAAGAAATATAAAATCTCATCCCTTCCCCAATATCGCGCCACACCCCTACCCCTTAATTCCCTGGTTGAACTTGATGGACATATGTCTTTTTTCGACCGTACTAACTATGTAACTATGTAACATAACATGGGGGGGGTCTCCTGGCTGTTCACACAGGTGTGTCATTGCTGTACATTGACCATGCATTGCTTCTGTGGTATTGCAAAGGCAAAGACAAATGCTTCCAGCCATCCATTGCACTAATGGATTGGTCATCAGCTGGCTGTCTATGTCCCGCATCAATATAGACCAAAGTACAGAGGGTTAGGCTATGCTATTGTGCACCTACCTGATGCATCAGAAGGTGCGAGGCCCTTGCTAAATTCTGTGCACAGACTTTGAGATCTATACTTTAGACTGTATCTAAACCTGCTCCAACATGGACTGACATTCTGGCCTACTTTCAGCCGATGCGACTTGTCTGTCGCTGAACAGTCGCTTTTTATGTATTCAGCACCTATGTATAATGTTGTAAAAATGCTCTAGAAGCTAAAGTCGCAGAAATGTCACACATATTTGGCCTGCAACTTTCTGTGCGACAAATTCAGACAGGAAAAATCAGTATAAATCCTTAGAAAATTATCCCCCAGTGTCTCCATCTGCTGGCGGTATTGAATAAGCATTGCTGCACTGATGGGGTATGCATTAGACGAAAAAAAAGAAGAAAAAGAAGAATAATACGCCCAGAAAAGAGGCGAAAAGGAGAAAAACGTAAAAAAACGTGAAAAAAAAGTAAGAGGAAGAGAAGGGAAAAAAAGGTGGAAATGGGTTTAAAAGTGATTTCGGCGGAGAAATATATATATATATATATATATATATATATATATATATATATACGCGCACACACACACATATATATAAACGTATTCTCCGTTGAGATATTGCAGCCGCTGCTGTGTCCAGGCCCAGGAGCCTTAGCACTGTGCTGTGATGTCACTCAATACCACTGACATCACTAGGTGTAAACAACATCTCTCCTTTGCTGTGTATGTGACTATGGAGCTGTTTGGTGATGTCGTCTATTATGGCCTTCATAGAAGCAACAGGAGATTGTTGCATCCATCTAGAACCCTCAGAACTACAGTGCTATGATGTCACTCACTTCCACAGGCCTTGCAGAGTGTAAACAACAACAACCCAGCTTTGTTGTGTATGTAACCATAGGGATTTGTGATGTCACCTAGAACCTTCACAGCAGCGACAGCTTTATGAGGAGCATCAGCACTGCTCTGCCTGAGCAGAACCATCACCGCCATAGGTTGTCAAATAACCCGGATTTAACCCACACAGGTAAGTCCAATGGGGTGCAGGCATGTCCTCTATGCTTACAGCTTCCCGTGGGTGTTGGTTTGATACCGTTTGGGGACAGCCAAGGAGGCATCTGCAGGCAACAAAGGTAGGTGTGTGCTTGTGTGTGTGTTTCCTATGCAGATCCTAAGCCCAGTGTCACATGCAAGTAGGAGGAGTAAGAAGGGTTCCTGGCAAATCCGGGTTATGGATTGCATTTAAAAAGGCCCCGTGGGAGTGCAATGGGCCCCTGTCTTGCTGCTTAGCAATAATGGTATGGGTTTAGGTTCTGCTGTGTGTACTGGTGGTTGACTGCCCCCCAGCCCAGAGTGTGCATGGAAAATTGTCTGGCAGCCTCCCTGACAGCAAGCAGTGATAGTGCCCATGAAGGGGACCTTGTTGGGCCCGCCCCTTTCACGGTTATCGCTTCTCGGCCTTTTGGCTAAGATCAAGTGTAGTAATACAGGAGATCTGGTCAGAAGGTACTCGGGTACCCCTCTCCTCGGCCTTGTGGGATCGCCCAGGTTTATTGCCTGGGCTTCACCCACTTGTTGCTATTGGGGAGAGGGCCTAGTCCCAGGGTAACGAGTAGCGATCGCCTCTCAAGACCTTCGGGTGGAGAGAGGTTAGAACCATGGATGATGATCCGGATCCAGGTTCTGTGCCGGCATACGCAAGGATCAAAAACACCGTGAGAGTCATTCTCACGGATGATACCAAAAGGGCGGACGATTTGAAATTCGTAGTAGAGGACGTGCTCGGAGGAGTTTTCGGAATACAGAAGGGCGAGATATTGGCAATCCAGGACTACCCGAAGCGTAAAATTTTTGATGTGACATTCACACAAAATGGCATCCACAGAGATTTTGTTACCAGAGCTGCTGCGAGTAAAGACAAAAAGCTTCAGGGTGTCCGGATTATTGAGCACGTTCTAGACGATATTAAGCTGGTGGTAGTAAAGATGTATTCCCCTTTCGCCAACCTACACGATGTTGAGTTGTTTTTACAAGTCTATTTTAGTAAGGTTGAGTGCAGAGGAAAAATCATGAACAGCTGTGGCATCTGGACATCTAAGTGGAGATTTCAGGTTACATGCAAAAAAGATGACAGATTGCCAGGGGGAATACAACTACCACCAGCTCGTTTTAAAATAAATAATATGTGTGGCGACCTCTTTTATGCGGGGATGCCAAGCTACTGCAGGAAGTGTCACAGATATGGACACACAAAAGAAAACTGTGAAAGTACATGCAAAAAATGTGGTAGCACACAGCACGAGACAGAGAAATGCACAAGAGGAGGGAGGTGCAATTTCTGTCAACAATTCGGTCACCTTTTCTCCTCTTGTCCCCACAGACATAGGACGGAGCAGCAGTGGCAACCCTGGAGGCAGCAAGGACAGCAACCGGGACACCAGCCTAGGCAAGCAGAGCCAGTGATTACCCCCCCACAAGAGGTAAGCGGTGAGATGGAGAAGGAGAAAGACCCCCCTCAGGCAAAAGGAGGGGACCCTAAAGAGCAGAGGATGGCCAAAAAACGTGCAAGTGGTGAAAAAACTGGCCCCCAGGAGCATGCTGGGTTAAGAGAGGAGCGGACGGCGGCCGAATCCGCTCCTCAGCAACCTCTGGCTCAGGGTCCCCCTGAGAGCGATGATCCGGGTGGAGAGGTGAAGGTTAAAAGGCGGAGGGGCTCCAGAAGACTCTATTCGGAGGCGGTCCAGGGGGAGCCGATGGAAGTACCTGCGGATGCAGGGAACCCAAGTGACGTTCCTCCACAGGTCCCCATAGGGGATACCCCCCCTCCTCCCTGCCAGGAGGAGGTTTCAGGGGTGACCGTCTCTGAGGTACCAGAGACGGAACTAAGTGAACACCCGACCCCTATGGAGGGGCAAGAGGTGGAAGAACTCAATGAGTCTGGAGCCCTGATTGCCAGGATGCCCGAGAACAACTATGCCTCAATCATGATGGAGGAGGGGGGTCGGCTGAGTGATGGTGCCTCCTCTCCTGCTTCCTCTATGCGTACAGTTGAGTCAGATTTTGGGGGGTATGAGGCTTCGGAGGGGGAATCAGAGGTGTAAGACGTTTTCTTGTACATTCCCATGGCTGAGTTGTCCGGTCTGTCCTTGAACGTGAGAAGTGTGAGCGCCAGAGTAAGAAGGGTTGCCCTATTTAATTACTTGTCGGTTTTTGCTGCTTCCGTCCTTTTCCTGCAGGAATGTGGCATCCCGCACAGATTAAATTATAAAGAATATGAAGATGATTGGGTGCACGGTCCATCAGTCTGGTCTGGATCAAATGAGTCCAGATCAGCAGGGGTCGCCATACTTTTTAAAGGGAACGTTTTAATTGAGAGTTTTAACGAAATTTTACCAGGCAGAATTTTATTGGTCAGCGCTTTTATTAATGGTATTAAATGGCAGTTTTTAAATTTTTATGGTTCTCCTGATAAGAATGAAAGAATAAAAATGTTGGAGATTTTACCCCTTTTTATTAACAATTCTAGTCCTCTTGTTTTATCAGGTGATTTTAATTGTATTTTAAGGGGAGAACGCCGTTTTTCGAACGCAGTGAGTAGGAACTATGATAAGACGTCTTTTATGTTAAAAAACTTGATTTTAGATTTTAATCTCACTGATGTTTTTAAAAAATGTAATTTTAACGTACCAGAGGAAGACGGTGTTACCTGGAGCAATGCAAGCTGTAGCTCCAGGATAGATTTTATTTTTTGTTCTTATCAAGTACTGCCTTTTAACTGTGATCTTTTTACCAATGTTTTTTCTGACCATAAATTATTGTATTTTAAAGTTAAAAGTGATTTTAAAAGGAGAACTGGTAGGAATGCCTGGAAGTTAAACGTGTCCCTTTTAGAAGATCCGCAGGTTTTATCAGATTTTATCACCTTTTACAAGGAATGCAGACGAGTAAAAGACCCCAACACTCCCACCAGTATCTGGTGGGAAAAAATGAAACTAAAAATAAAAGAATTTTTTATCCGTGTTGGGGTTAGGAAAGCTAAAGAAAAACGTGAATTTTATAATATCCTAAATACTCGTCTGCAAACCCTGTACAAATTCAGAGCACATGGGATGGAGGTGGAGAAGGAGGTACATGATCTTAAAAAAGAAATAACTAAGTGCCTGGAGCAGAAAGGAAAAGAAATTATCTTTAGGTCTCGAATACAGCATCTTGAGGAAAACGAGACCTGCTCCAGGTATTTTTTTAAGAAAATACATGAAAATAGAAGGTTAATAGAAAACATTGAAGGAGTGAATGATGTACAGGGTATTTTAAAAAAGGTGCAAGAGTTTTATGCGGATCTTTTTAATGTAAAACACATTGATGAATGTTTTATGAATGACTCGTTAAAGGAGATCACCAATTTTTTAGATCCTGTCTCACAGTCTTTTTTATTGCAGAATATTTCAGAGCAGGAGATTTTAGAGACCGTCAAGAGTTTTAAAACAGGTAAAGTGCCTGGGCCGGATGGTATACCCATTGAATTTTATGTTACTTTTTATGGTATTTTAAAAGAAGATTTGTTCTCCCTTTTTACGGAAGTCTTTAAGTCTAAAATCCTCCCAGGCTCATGGAAGAAGGGTGATGTCTCCCTGCTATTCAAAAAGGGAGACCGGTCGGAACTCAAAAACTGGAGACCAATCACCCTTCTGAACTGCGACTATAAAATAATGGCGAAACTGTGTGCTAACCGCTTAAAGAACGTAATCCATAAAATAATTCATACAAACCAAGTCTGTGGGGTGCCTGGGAGGAGTTTATGGGAGAACCTAAACCTTTTAAAGGATGTAATTAGCGACACCAAATTAAGAAAAGGAAAGCTGGCGGTTTTATCCATAGATTTTGAAAAAGCTTTCGACAGGGTGTCACATTTTTATCTTTTTAAGGTTTTAGAGAAAATGGGTATACCTGATGGCTTTTTATTGTCTCTTAGAGCTTTTTATGATAACTGTACTAGTAAAATTTTAGTAAATGGTTTTAAGACACAGGGCGTGATTTTAAATTCCGGAGTGAAGCAGGGGTGTCCCTTGTCCCCACTACTCTTCATTTGCGCAATAGAGCCTCTTTTATGTACAATACGAAAGGATAAGCAGATCCATGGAGTCCCCCTGCCAGGAGGAGGGGGACTAGAGGCGAAGGTAGTGGGGTACATGGACGATGTTGCGGTGTTTTGCAGGGACACCCCATCGCTTCAGAAGACGCTAAAACAGATTCAATATTTTAATTGTGCCTCCGGTTTTAAAGTCAATTTTAACAAAAGTAACATTTTAAACATAGGCGGAATGCCTTTGTATGATGTGCCCGTCCCTGTGTCTGAGTCGGTGCAGATTTTAGGTGTCTCCTTTGACGAGTCTAATAATGGTTTTAATAGCTGGGACTTGGTGGCTCAAAAAATAAATAAGAAAATATGTATGTGGAACATGCGAGAACTTACAATGGAAGGGAAGGTTTTAATTACAAAAATGGTGCTTTTACCTATTTTATTGTATTTAAGTCTGGTTTTCCCACCCCCCGAAATGGTTCTAAAGAAAATAACAAAAGCTTGTTTTACTTTCTTTTGGAGTTCTAAGAGCGAAAAATTAAAGAGACAAATTGTGATAAAACCGAACTCCAGGGGCGGTAAGGATTTTCCAGATTTTAAAGCTTTCCTTTTAATAAAGTTTTTTAGCATGTGTTTTACTACTGTTTTTAAAGATAGCTACTGGTCTTATTTTGTTCGTTTTAATACTGGTTATTTTATGCGGAGGAACGGCTGGTTTTCTACAGTTTTAAGTTGCCCTTATTCTTTGAATTTACCCCCTCAATACATGATTTTAGGAAAAATTTTAAACTTATATAATTTTAAAGGTAAAAGTGTTCAGGATCTGTGCAATAGCAAAAAACTACTAAAGGAAATAAAAGAAAACAGTACCGTGACTCCCATCAAAAATTTTAACGAACAGAAGTGTATACAGATTTGGAAGATGTTGAGTATTAATTATCTTTTTAATTCACAGAAGGACCTGGCCTGGAGCTGCGCACACGAGTGTCTTCCATGCCGGGCATTCCAGCACCGAAGAGGATTATCCAACTCTGCAACCTGCCCGAGGGAGGGATGCCGCCAAGAGGAGACCGTGCACCATCTAATATGGACTTGTTTTTACTCGCAGAAAATATGGACAAAGATACTCCCTCTGGTAAAAAGGATAACTGGACTAAAAGACTTAAATATTGCAGTGGTTTTTTATGGTTGCCTGGAATGCCCAACACGGACTCAAGAGACTATTGCATGGAAGATCATAAACTGTGTGAAGGCAGCTCTGTGGAAGGCCAGGAATATTTTATTGTTCAAGCATGAGGTTTTATCTGTGAAGGACATTTTATCTATCTGTTTTTATGAAATGTACCAGTACTATCTTTTAGACAAGAAGAGATTTCCGCTTTTATCTAGAAAATGGTTTTTAAAAGAATGGAATTCTATCTTGTAAAGCCACCAAGTGCCCATTTTATGTTTTAATATGTTGTAAATATGTTATTTATATGTAACTGTATTTATTGACATATTTGCACAACTTTGTTAACATTATTTAATTTTTAATAAAGTTGCCCCCGTAAGGGTAGTCAAGTTAAAAAAAAAAAAAAATCTGTTCTTATCAGTTTAATATCTGATACGTCCCCTATCTGGGGACCATATATTAAATGGATTTTTGAGAACGGGGGCCGATTTCGAAGCTTGCTTCCGTCGCCCTATGCATTGACCCGATATGGCAGTATCTTCGGGTACAGTGCACCACCCCCTTACAGGGTTAAAAAGAAAGATTCCTACTTTCATTGCTACCTGCTTGCTGGCTAGCCAGCTAGCCAGCCCTGTGGGCCTTGCTGCTGCAGCCAAAAAACAAAAGGTGGTGCTGCTGCTGCTGCTTCTGCTGCTTCTGCTTGTGTCTGGCCGCTGTTGGAGCGTCCAGGCACAGGACTTCTGCTGCTGCTGACTAAATGGCCTCCTTAATTGGATCATTTGAGTAGCCAGCACACCTGTGCAGGTAGGGCATGACATGATAGGCAGCTGCCTTGATAGCGGGTGGGTGCTGAATGTTCCTAATTGACAAAATAAGATTAATGCTTATGAAGAAATATAAAATCTCATCCCTTCCCCAATATCGCGCCACACCCCTACCCCTTAATTCCCTGGTTGAACTTGATGGACATATGTCTTTTTTCGACCGTACTAACTATGTAACTATGTAACATAACATGGGGGGGGGGGGGGTCTCCTGGCTGTTCACACAGGTGTGTCATTGCTGTACATTGACCATGCATTGCTTCTGTGGTATTGCAAAGGCAAAGACAAATGCTTCCAGCCATCCATTGCACTAGTGGATTGGTCATCAGCTGGCTGTCTATGTCCCGCATCAATATAGACCAAAGTACAGAGGGTTAGGCTATGCTATTGTGCACCTACCTGATGCATCAGAAGGTGCGAGGCCCTTGCTAAATTCTGTGCACAGACTTTGAGATCTATGCTTTAGACTGTATCTAAACCTGCTCCAACATGGACTGACATTCTGGCCTACTTTCAGCCGATGCGACTTGTCTGTCGCTGAACAGTCGCTTTTTATGTATTCAGCACCTATGTATAATGTTGTAAAAATGCTCTAGAAGCTAAAGTCGCAGAAATGTCACACATATTTGGCCTGCAACTTTCTGTGCGACAAATTCAGACAGGAAAAATCAGTATAAATCCTTAGAAAATTATCCCCCAGTGTCTCCATCTGCTGGCGGTATTGAATAAGCATTGCTGCACTGATGGGGTATGCATTAGACGAAAAAAAAGAAGAAAAAGAAGAATAATACGCCCAGAAAAGAGGCGAAAAGGAGAAAAACGTAAAAAAACGTGAAAAAAAAGTAAGAGGAAGAGAAGGGAAAAAAAGGTGGAAATGGGTTTAAAAGTGATTTCGGCGGAGAAATATATATATATATATATATATATATATATATATATATATATATATATACGCGCACACACACACATATATATAAACGTATTCTCCGTTGAGATATTGCAGCCGCTGCTGTGTCCAGGCCCAGGAGCCTTAGCACTGTGCTGTGATGTCACTCAATACCACTGACATCACTAGGTGTAAACAACATCTCTCCTTTGCTGTGTATGTGACTATGGAGCTGTTTGGTGATGTCGTCTATTATGGCCTTCATAGAAGCAACAGGAGATTGTTGCATCCATCTAGAACCCTCAGAACTACAGTGCTATGATGTCACTCACTTCCACAGGCCTTGCAGAGTGTAAACAACAACAACCCAGCTTTGTTGTGTATGTAACCATAGGGATTTGTGATGTCACCTAGAACCTTCACAGCAGCGACAGCTTTATGAGGAGCATCAGCACTGCTCTGCCTGAGCAGAACCATCACCGCCATAGGTTGTCAAATAACCCGGATTTAACCCACACAGGTAAGTCCAATGGGGTGCAGGCATGTCCTCTATGCTTACAGCTTCCCGTGGGTGTTGGTTTGATACCGTTTGGGGACAGCCAAGGAGGCATCTGCAGGCAACAAAGGTAGGTGTGTGCTTGTGTGTGTGTTTCCTATGCAGATCCTAAGCCCAGTGTCACATGCAAGTAGGAGGAGTAAGAAGGGTTCCTGGCAAATCCGGGTTATGGATTGCATTTAAAAAGGCCCCGTGGGAGTGCAATGGGCCCCTGTCTTGCTGCTTAGCAATAATGGTATGGGTTTAGGTTCTGCTGTGTGTACTGGTGGTTGACTGCCCCCCAGCCCAGAGTGTGCATGGAAAATTGTCTGGCAGCCTCCCTGACAGCAAGCAGTGATAGTGCCCATGAAGGGGACCTTGTTGGGCCCGCCCCTTTCACGGTTATCGCTTCTCGGCCTTTTGGCTAAGATCAAGTGTAGTATCTGTTCTTATCAGTTTAATATCTGATACGTCCCCTATCTGGGGACCATATATTAAATGGATTTTTGAGAACGGGGGCCGATTTCGAAGCTTGCTTCCGTCGCCCTATGCATTGACCCGATATGGCAGTATCTTCGGGTACAGTGCACCACCCCCTTACAGGGTTAAAAAGAAAGATTCCTACTTTCATTGCTACCTGCTTGCTGGCTAGCCAGCTAGCCAGCCCTGTGGGCCTTGCTGCTGCAGCCAAAAAACAAAAGGTGGTGCTGCTGCTGCTGCTTCTGCTGCTTCTGCTTGTGTCTGGCCGCTGTTGGAGCGTCCAGGCACAGGACTTCTGCTGCTGCTGACTAAATGGCCTCCTTAATTGGATCATTTGAGTAGCCAGCACACCTGTGCAGGTAGGGCATGACATGATAGGCAGCTGCCTTGATAGCGGGTGGGTGCTGAATGTTCCTAATTGACAAAATAAGATTAATGCTTATGAAGAAATATAAAATCTCATCCCTTCCCCAATATCGCGCCACACCCCTACCCCTTAATTCCCTGGTTGAACTTGATGGACATATGTCTTTTTTCGACCGTACTAACTATGTAACTATGTAACATAACATGGGGGGGGGGGGGGGGGGGTCTCCTGGCTGTTCACACAGGTGTGTCATTGCTGTACATTGACCATGCATTGCTTCTGTGGTATTGCAAAGGCAAAGACAAATGCTTCCAGCCATCCATTGCACTAATGGATTGGTCATCAGCTGGCTGTCTATGTCCCGCATCAATATAGACCAAAGTACAGAGGGTTAGGCTATGCTATTGTGCACCTACCTGATGCATCAGAAGGTGCGAGGCCCTTGCTAAATTCTGTGCACAGACTTTGAGATCTATACTTTAGACTGTATCTAAACCTGCTCCAACATGGACTGACATTCTGGCCTACTTTCAGCCGATGCGACTTGTCTGTCGCTGAACAGTCGCTTTTTATGTATTCAGCACCTATGTATAATGTTGTAAAAATGCTCTAGAAGCTAAAGTCGCAGAAATGTCACACATATTTGGCCTGCAACTTTCTGTGCGACAAATTCAGACAGGAAAAATCAGTATAAATCCTTAGAAAATTATCCCCCAGTGTCTCCATCTGCTGGCGGTATTGAATAAGCATTGCTGCACTGATGGGGTATGCATTAGACGAAAAAAAAGAAGAAAAAGAAGAATAATACGCCCAGAAAAGAGGCGAAAAGGAGAAAAACGTAAAAAAACGTGAAAAAAAGTAAGAGGAAGAGAAGGGAAAAAAAGGTGGAAATGGGTTTAAAAGTGATTTCGGCGGAGAAATATATATATATATATATATATATATATATATATATATATATACGCGCACACACACACATATATATAAACGTATTCTCCGTTGAGATATTGCAGCCGCTGCTGTGTCCAGGCCCAGGAGCCTTAGCACTGTGCTGTGATGTCACTCAATACCACTGACATCACTAGGTGTAAACAACATCTCTCCTTTGCTGTGTATGTGACTATGGAGCTGTTTGGTGATGTCGTCTATTATGGCCTTCATAGAAGCAACAGGAGATTGTTGCATCCATCTAGAACCCTCAGAACTACAGTGCTATGATGTCACTCACTTCCACAGGCCTTGCAGAGTGTAAACAACAACAACCCAGCTTTGTTGTGTATGTAACCATAGGGATTTGTGATGTCACCTAGAACCTTCACAGCAGCGACAGCTTTATGAGGAGCATCAGCACTGCTCTGCCTGAGCAGAACCATCACCGCCATAGGTTGTCAAATAACCCGGATTTAACCCACACAGGTAAGTCCAATGGGGTGCAGGCATGTCCTCTATGCTTACAGCTTCCCGTGGGTGTTGGTTTGATACCGTTTGGGGACAGCCAAGGAGGCATCTGCAGGCAACAAAGGTAGGTGTGTGCTTGTGTGTGTGTTTCCTATGCAGATCCTAAGCCCAGTGTCACATGCAAGTAGGAGGAGTAAGAAGGGTTCCTGGCAAATCCGGGTTATGGATTGCATTTAAAAAGGCCCCGTGGGAGTGCAATGGGCCCCTGTCTTGCTGCTTAGCAATAATGGTATGGGTTTAGGTTCTGCTGTGTGTACTGGTGGTTGACTGCCCCCCAGCCCAGAGTGTGCATGGAAAATTGTCTGGCAGCCTCCCTGACAGCAAGCAGTGATAGTGCCCATGAAGGGGACCTTGTTGGGCCCGCCCCTTTCACGGTTATCGCTTCTCGGCCTTTTGGCTAAGATCAAGTGTAGTATCTGTTCTTATCAGTTTAATATCTGATACGTCCCCTATCTGGGGACCATATATTAAATGGATTTTTGAGAACGGGGGCCGATTTCGAAGCTTGCTTCCGTCGCCCTATGCATTGACCCGATATGGCAGTATCTTCGGGTACAGTGCACCACCCCCTTACAGGGTTAAAAAGAAAGATTCCTACTTTCATTGCTACCTGCTTGCTGGCTAGCCAGCTAGCCAGCCCTGTGGGCCTTGCTGCTGCAGCCAAAAAACAAAAGGTGGTGCTGCTGCTGCTGCTTCTGCTGCTTCTGCTTGTGTCTGGCCGCTGTTGGAGCGTCCAGGCACAGGACTTCTGCTGCTGCTGACTAAATGGCCTCCTTAATTGGATCATTTGAGTAGCCAGCACACCTGTGCAGGTAGGGCATGACATGATAGGCAGCTGCCTTGATAGCGGGTGGGTGCTGAATGTTCCTAATTGACAAAATAAGATTAATGC
>NW_026608268.1:0-79196 GCF_029499605.1 Hyla sarda
TATGATGGGGGGCTGTATTATTGGATGGGGGCTGTGTTATATGATGGGGGGCTGTATTATATGATAGGGGGGGCTGTATTATATGATGGGGGGCTGTATTATATGATGGGGGGCTGTATTATATGATGGGGGGCTGTATTATATGATGGGGGGCTGTATTATATGATGGGGGGCTGTATTATATGATGGGGCTGTATTATATGATGGGGGGCTGTATTATATGATGGGGGCTGTATTATATGATGGGGGGCTGTATTATATGATGGGGGGCTGTATTATATGATGGGGGGCTGTATTATAGTGATGGGGGGCTGTATTATATGATGGGGCTGTATTATATGATGGGGGCTGTGTTATATGATGGGGGGCTGTATTATATGATGGGGGGCTGTATTATATGATGGGGGGCTGTAGTTATATGATGGGGGGCTGTATTATATGATGGGGGGCTGTATTATATGATGGGGGGCTGTATTATATGATGGGGGGCTGTATTATATGATGGGGGCTGTATTATATGATGGGGGGCTGTATTATATGATGGGGGGCTGTATTATATGATGGGGGGCTGTATTATATGATGGGGGGCTGTATTATATGATGGGGGCTGTATTATATGATGGGGGCTGTATTATATGATGGGGGGCTGTATTATATGATGGGGGGCTGTATTATATGAGGGGGCTGTATTATATGATGGGGGCTGTATTATATGATGGGGGGCTGTATTATATGATGGGGGGCTGTATTATATGATGAGGGGCTGTATTATATGATGGGGGGCTGTATTATATGATGGGGGGGCTGTATTATATGATGGGGGGCTGTATTATATGATGGGGGGCTGTATTATATGATGAGGGGCTGTATTATATGATGGGGGCTGTATTATATGATGGGGCTGTATTATATGATGGGGGCTGTATTATATGATGGGGGGCTGTATTATATGATGGGAGGGGCTGTATTATATGATGGGGGGCTGTATTATATGATGGGGAGGGGGCTGTATTATATGATGGGGGGCTGTATTATGTGATGGGGGGCTGTATTATGTGATGGAGGGTTGTATTATATGATGGGGGGCTGTATTATATGATGGGGAGGGGCTGTATTATATGATGAGGGGCTGTAGTATATGATGGGGGAGGGGCTGTAGTATGTGATGGGGGAGGGGCTGTAGTATGTAATGGGGGAGGGGTTGTAGTATGTAATGGGGGAGGGGCTGTAGTATGTAATGGGGGAGGGGCTGTAGTATGTAATGGGGGAGGGGGCTGTATTATATGATGGGGGGGGCTGTAGTATGTAATGGGGGAGGGGCTGTAGTATGTGATGGGGGAGGGGCTGTAGTATGTGATGGGGGAGGGGCTGTAGTATAAGATGGGGGAGGGGCTGTAGTATGTGATGGGGAGGGGCTGTAGTATGTAATGGGGGAGGGGCTGTAGTATGTAATGGGGGAGGGGCTGTAGTATGTAATGGGGGAGGGGCTGTAGTATGTAATGGGGGAGGGGGTTGTAGTATGTGATGGGGAGGGGCTGTAGTATGTGATGGGGAGGGGCTGTAGTATGTGATGGGGAGGGGCTGTAGTATGTGATGGGGAGGGGCTGTAGTATGTAATGGGGGAGGGGCTGTAATATGTAATGGGGGAGGGGCTGTAGTATGTGATGGGGAGGGGTTGTAGTATGTGATGGGGAGGGGCTGTATATGATGGGGGAGGGGCTGTAGTATGTGATGGGGGAGGGGCTGTAGTATGTAATGGGGGAGGGGCTGTAGTATGTAATGGGGGAGGGGCTGTAGTATGTAATGGGGGAGGGGTTGTAGTATGTGATGGGGAGGGGCTGTATATGATGGGGGAGGGGCTGTAGTATGTGATGGGGGAGGGGCTGTAGTATGTGATGGGGGAGGGGCTGTAGTATGTAATGGGGGAGGGGCTGTAGTATGTAATGGGGGAGGGGCTGTAGTATGTAATGGGGGAGGGGCTGTAGTATGTAATGGGGGAGGGGCTGTAGTATGTAATGGGGGAGGGGCTGTAGTATGTAATGGGGGAGGGGCTGTAGTATGTGATGGGGGAGGGGCTGTAGTATGTAATGGGGGAGGGGCTGTAGTATGTCGATGGGGGAGGGGCTGTATTATATGATGGGGGAGGGGCTGTAGTATGTGATGGGGGAGGGGCTGTAGTATGTGATGGGGGAGGGGCTGTAGTATGCCATGGGGGAGGGGCTGTAGTATGTAATGGGGGAGGGGCTGTAGTATGTGATGGGGGAGGGGCTGTAGTATGTGATGGGGAGGGGCTGTAGTATGCTATGGGGGAGGGGCTGTAGTATGTGATGGGGGAGGGGCTTGTAGTATGTGATGGGGGAGGGGCTGTAGTATGTAATGGGGGAGGGGCTGTAGTATGTGATGGGGAGGGGCTGTAGTATGTAATGGGGGAGGGGCTGTAGTATGTGATGGGGGAGGGGCTGTAGTATGTGATGGGGGAGGGGCTGTAGTATGTGATGGGGGGAGGGGCTGTAGTATGTGATGGGGGAGGGGCTGTAGTATGTGATGGGGAGGGGCTGTAGTATGTGATGGGGGAGGGGCTGTAGTATGTGATGGGGGAGGGGCTGTAGTATGTAATGGGGGAGGGGCTGTAGTATGTGATGGGGAGGGGCTGTAGTATGTGATGGGGGAGGGGCTGTAGTATGCTATGGGGGAGGGGCTGTAGTATGTGATGGGGGAGGGGCTTGTAGTATGTAATGGGGGAGGGGCTGTAGTATGTGATGGGGAGGGGCTGTAGTATGTGATGGGGAGGGGCTGTAGTATGTAATGGGGGAGGGGCTGTAGTATGTGATGGGGGAGGGGCTGTAGTATGTAATGGGGGAGGGGCTGTAGTATGTGATGGGGGAGGGGCTGTATTATATGATGGAGGGGCTGTAGTATGTGATGGGGGAGGGGCTGTAGTATGTGATGGGGGAGGGGCTGTAGTATGTGATGGGGGAGGGGCTGTAGTATGTGATGGGGGAGGGGCTGTAGTATGTGATGGGGGAGGGGCTGTAGTATGTGATGGGGGAGGGGCTGTAGTATGTAATGGGGGAGGGGCTGTAGTATGTGATGGGGAGGGGCTGTAGTATGTAATGGGGGAGGGGCTGTAGTATGTGATGGGGGAGGGGCTGTATTATATGATGGAGGGGCTGTAGTATGTGATGGGGGAGGGGCTGTAGTATGTGATGGGGGAGGGGCTGTAGTATGTGATGGGGGAGGGGCTGTAGTATGTGATGGGGAGGGGCTGTAGTATGTGATGGGGGAGGGGCTGTAGTATGTGATGGGGGAGGGGCTGTAGTATGTGATGGGGGAGGGGCTGTAGTATGTGATGGGGGAGGGGCTGTAGTATGCCATGGGGGAGGGGCTGTAGTATGTGATGGGGGAGGGGCTGTAGTATGTGATGGGGGAGGGGCTGTAGTATGTGATGGGGGAGGGGCTGTAGTATGTGATGGGGGAGGGGCTGTAGTATGTGATGGGGGAGGGGCTGTAGTATGTGATGGGGGAGGGGCTGTAGTATGTGATGGGGGAGGGGCTGTAGTATGTGATGGGGGAGGGGCTGTAGTATGTGATGGGGAGGGGCTGTAGTATGCGATGGGGAGGGGCTGTAGTATGCGATGGGGGAGGGGCTGTAGTATGTGATGGGGGAGGGGCTGTAGTATGTGATGGGGGAGGGGCTGTAGTATGCTATGGGGGAGGGCTGTAGTATGTGATGGGGGAGGGCTGTAGTATGTGATGGGGGAGGGGCTGTAGTATGCTATGGGGGAGGGGCTGTAGTATGCTATGGGGGAGGGGCTGTAGTATGCTATGGGGGAGGGGCTGTAGTATGCGATGGGGGAGGGGCTGTAGTATGCGATGGGGGAGGGGCTGTAGTATGTGATGGGGGAGGGGCTGTATTATATGATGGGGGCTGTAGTATGTGATGGGGAGGGGCTGTATATGATGGGGGAGGGGCTGTAGTATGTGATGGGGGAGGGGTTGTAGTATGTGATGGGGAGGGGCTGTAGTATGTAATGGGGGAGGGGCTGTAGTATGTGATGGGGGAGGGGCTGTAGTATGTGATGGGGGAGGAGCTGTAGTATGTGATGGGGGAGGGGCTGTAGTATGTGATGGGGGAGGGGCTGTAGTATGTGATGGGGGAGGGGCTGTAGTATGTGATGGGGAGGGGCTGTATTATATGATGGGGGAGGGGCTGTAGTATGTGATGGGGGAGGGGCTGTAGTATGTGATGGGGGAGGGGCTGTAGTATGTGATGGGGGAGGGGCTGTATTATGTGATGGGGGAGGGGCTGTAGTATGTGATGGGGGAGGGGCTGTAGTATGTGATGGGGGAGGGGCTGTAGTATGTGATGGGGGAGGGGCTGTAGTATGTGATGGGGGAGGGGCTGTAGTATGTGATGGGGGAGGGGCTGTAGTATGTGATGGGGGAGGGGCTGTAGTATGTGATGGGGGAGGGGCTGTAGTATGTGATGGGGAGGGGCTGTAGTATGTGATGGGGGAGGGGCTGTATTATGTGATGGGGAGGGGGCTGTAGTATGTGATGGGGGAGGGGCTGTAGTATGTGATGGGGGAGGGGCTGTAGTATGTAATGGGGGAGGGGCTGTAGTATGTGATGGGGGAGGGGCTGTAGTATGTGATGGGGGAGGGGCTGTAGTATGTGATGGGGGAGGGGCTGTAGTATGTGATGGGGAGGGGCTGTAGTATGTGATGGGGGAGGGGCTGTATTATATGATGGGGGAGGGGCTGTAGTATGTGATGGGGGAGGGGCTGTATTATGTGATGGGGAGGGGCTGTAGTATGTGATGGGGGAGGGGCTGTAGTATGTGATGGGGGGGGGCTGTAGTATGTGATGGGGGAGGGGCTGTAGTATGTGATGGGGGAGGGGCTGTAGTATGTGATGGGGGAGGGGCTGTAGTATGTGATGGGGGAGGGGCTGTAGTATGTGATGGGGAGGGCTGTATTATATGATGGGGGAGGGGCTGTAGTATGCTATGGGGGAGGGGCTGTAGTATGCGATGGGGGAGGGGCTGTAGTATGCGATGGGGGAGGGGCTGTAGTATGCGATGGGGGAGGGGGCTGTAGTATGTGATGGGGAGGGGCTGTAGTATATAATGGGGGAGGGGCTGTAGTATGTGATGGGGAGGGGCTGTAGTATGTGATGGGGGAGGGGCTGTAGTATGTGATGGGGGAGGGGCTGTAGTATGTGATGGGGAGGGGCTGTAGTATGTGATGGGGGAGGGGCTGTAGTATGTAATGGGGGAGGGGCTGTAGTATGTGATGGGGAGGGGCTGTAGTATGTGATGGGGGAGGGGCTGTAGTATGTAATGGGGGAGGGGCTGTAGTATGTGATGGGGGAGGGGCTGTAGTATGTGATGGGGGAGGGGCTGTAGTATGTAATGGGGGAGGGGCTGTAGTATGTGATGGGGAGGGGCTGTAGTATGTAATGGGGGAGGGGCTGTAGTATGTGATGGGGGAGGGGCTGTAGTATGTGATGGGGAGGGGCTGTAGTATGTGATGGGGGAGGGGCTGTAGTATGTGATGGGGGAGGGGCTGTAGTATGTGATGGGGAGGGGCTGTAGTATGTGATGGGGGAGGGGCTGTAGTATGTGATGGGGGAGGGGCTGTAGTATGTAATGGGGGAGGGGCTGTAGTATGTGATGGGGAGGGGCTGTAGTATGTGATGGGGGAGGGGCTGTAGTATGCTATGGGGGAGGGGCTGTAGTATGTGATGGGGGAGGGGCTGTAGTATGTAATGGGGGAGGGGCTGTAGTATGTGATGGGGAGGGCTGTAGTATGTGATGGGGAGGGGCTGTAGTATGTAATGGGGGAGGGGCTGTAGTATGTGATGGGGGAGGGGCTGTAGTATGTGATGGGGAGGGGCTGTAGTATGTAATGGGGGAGGGGCTGTAGTATGTGATGGGGGAGGGGCTGTATTATATGATGGAGGGGCTGTAGTATGTGATGGGGGAGGGGCTGTAGTATGTGATGGGGGAGGGGCTGTAGTATGTGATGGGGGAGGGGCTGTAGTATGTGATGGGGGAGGGGCTGTAGTATGCCATGGGGGAGGGGCTGTAGTATGTAATGGGGGAGGGGCTGTAGTATGTGATGGGGGAGGGGCTGTAGTATGTGATGGGGGAGGGGCTGTATTATATGATGGAGGGGCTGTAGTATGTGATGGGGGAGGGGCTGTAGTATGTGATGGGGGAGGGGCTGTAGTATGTGATGGGGGAGGGGCTGTAGTATGTGATGGGGGAGGGGCTGTAGTATGTGATGGGGAGGGGCTGTATTATATGATGGGGGAGGGGCTGTAGTATGTGATGGGGGAGGGGCTGTAGTATGTGATGGGGGAGGGGCTGTAGTATGTGATGGGGGAGGGGCTGTATTATGTGATGGGGGAGGGGCTGTAGTATGTGATGGGGGAGGGGCTGTAGTATGTGATGGGGGAGGGGCTGTAGTATGTGATGGGGGAGGGGCTGTAGTATGTGATGGGGGAGGGGCTGTAGTATGTGATGGGGGAGGGGCTGTAGTATGTGATGGGGGAGGGGCTGTAGTATGTGATGGGGAGGGGCTGTAGTATGTGATGGGGAGGGGCTGTAGTATGTGATGGGGGAGGGGCTGTATTATGTGATGGGGAGGGGCTGTAGTATGTGATGGGGGAGGGGCTGTAGTATGTGATGGGGGAGGGGCTGTAGTATGTAATGGGGGAGGGGCTGTAGTATGTGATGGGGGAGGGGCTGTAGTATGTGATGGGGGAGGGGCTGTAGTATGTGATGGGGGAGGGGCTGTAGTATGTGATGGGGAGGGGCTGTAGTATGTGATGGGGGAGGGGCTGTATTATATGATGGGGGGAGGGGCTGTAGTATGTGATGGGGGAGGGGCTGTATTATGTGATGGGGAGGGGCTGTAGTATGTGATGGGGGAGGGGCTGTAGTATGTGATGGGGGGGGCTGTAGTATGTGATGGGGGAGGGGCTGTAGTATGTGATGGGGGAGGGGCTGTAGTATGTGATGGGGGAGGGGCTGTAGTATGTGATGGGGGAGGGGCTGTAGTATGTGATGGGGAGGGGCTGTATTATATGATGGGGGAGGGGCTGTAGTATGCTATGGGGGAGGGGCTGTAGTATGCGATGGGGGAGGGGCTGTAGTATGCGATGGGGGAGGGGCTGTAGTATGCGATGGGGGAGGGGCTGTAGTATGTGATGGGGAGGGGCTGTAGTATATAATGGGGGAGGGGCTGTAGTATGTGATGGGGGAGGGGCTGTAGTATGTGATGGGGGAGGGGCTGTAGTATGTGATGGGGGGAGGGGCTGTAGTATGTGATGGGGAGGGGCTGTAGTATGTGATGGGGGAGGGGCTGTAGTATGTGATGGGGGAGGGGCTGTAGTATGTAATGGGGGAGGGGCTGTAGTATGTGATGGGGAGGGGCTGTAGTATGTGATGGGGGAGGGGCTGTAGTATGTTAATGGGGGAGGGGCTGTAGTATGTGATGGGGGAGGGGCTGTAGTATGTGATGGGGGAGGGGGCTGTAGTATGTGATGGGGGAGGGGCTGTAGTATGTGATGGGGGAGGGGCTGTAGTATGTGATGGGGAGGGGCTGTAGTATGTAATGGGGGAGGGGCTGTAGTATGTGATGGGGAGGGGCTGTAGTATGTAATGGGGGAGGGGCTGTAGTATGTGATGGGGGAGGGGCTGTAGTATGTGATGGGGGAGGGGCTGTAGTATGTGATGGGGGAGGGGCTGTAGTATGTGATGGGGGAGGGGCTGTAGTATGTGATGGGGAGGGGCTGTAGTATGTGATGGGGGAGGGGCTGTAGTATGTGATGGGGGAGGGGCTGTAGTATGTGATGGGGAGGGGCTGTAGTATGTAATGGGGGAGGGGCTGTAGTATGTGATGGGGAGGGGCTGTAGTATGTGATGGGGAGGGGCTGTAGTATGTAATGGGGGAGGGGCTGTAGTATGTGATGGGGGAGGGGCTGTAGTATGTGATGGGGAGGGGCTGTAGTATGTAATGGGGGAGGGGCTGTAGTATGTGATGGGGGAGGGGCTGTATTATATGATGGAGGGGCTGTAGTATGTGATGGGGGAGGGGCTGTAGTATGTGATGGGGGAGGGGCTGTAGTATGTGATGGGGGAGGGGCTGTAGTATGTGATGGGGGAGGGGCTGTAGTATGCCATGGGGGAGGGGCTGTAGTATGTAATGGGGGAGGGGCTGTAGTATGTGATGGGGGAGGGGCTGTAGTATGTGATGGGGGAGGGGCTGTATTATATGATGGAGGGGCTGTAGTATGTGATGGGGGAGGGGCTGTAGTATGTGATGGGGGAGGGGCTGTAGTATGTGATGGGGGAGGGGCTGTAGTATGTGATGGGGGAGGGGCTGTAGTATGTAATGGGGAGGGGCTGTAGTATGTAATGGGGGAGGGGCTGTAGTATGTGATGGGGGAGGGGCTGTAGTATGTGATGGGGTAGGGGCTGTAGTATGTGATGGGGGAGGGGCTGTAGTATGTGATGGGGGAGGGGCTGTAGTATGTGATGGGGGAGGGGCTGTAGTATGTGATGGGGGGAGGGGCTGTAGTATGTGATGGGGAGGGGCTGTAGTATGTGATGGGGGAGGGGCTGTATATGATGGGGGAGGGGCTGTAGTATGTGATGGGGGAGGGGCTGTAGTATGTGATGGGGGAGGGGCTGTAGTATGTGATGGGGAGGGGCTGTATATGATGGGGGAGGGGCTGTAGTATGTGATGGGGGAGGGGCTGTAGTATGTGATGGGGGAGGGGCTGTAGTATGTGATGGGGGAGGGGCTGTAGTATGTGATGGGGGAGGGGCTGTAGTATGTAATGGGGGAGGGGCTGTAGTATGTGATGGGGGAGGGGCTGTAGTATGTGATGGGGGAGGGGCTGTATTATGTGATGGAGGGGCTGTAGTATGTGATGGGGGAAGGGCTGTAGTATGTGATGGGGGAAGGGCTGTAGTATGTGATGGGGGAGGGGCTGTAGTATGCCATGGGGGAGGGGCTGTAGTATGTGATGGGGAGGGGCTGTAGTATGTGATGGGGGAGGGGCTGTAGTATGTGATGGGGAGGGGCTGTAGTATGTGATGGGGGGAGGGGCTGTAGTATGTGATGGGGGAGGGGCTGTAGTATGCCATGGGGGAGGGGCTGTAGTATGCCATGGGGGAGGGGCTGTAGTATGCAATGGGGGAGGGGCTGTAGTATGTGATGGGGAGGGGCTGTAGTATGTAATGGGGGAGGGGCTGTAGTATGTGATGGGGGAGGGGCTGTATTATATGATGGAGGGGCTGTAGTATGTGATGGGGGAAGGGGCTGTAGTATGTGATGGGGGAGGGGCTGTAGTATGTGATGGGGAGGGGCTGTATATGATGGGGGAGGGGCTGTAGTATGTGATGGGGGAGGGGCTGTAGTATGTGATGGGGGAGGGCTGTAGTATGTGATGGGGGAGGGGCTGTAGTATGTGATGGGGGAGGGGCTGTAGTATGTAATGGGGGAGGGGCTGTAGTATGTGATGGGGGAGGGGCTGTAGTATGTGATGGGGGAGGGGCTGTAGTATGTGATGGGGGAGGGGCTGTAGTATGTGATGGAGGGGCTGTAGTATGTGATGGGGGAAGGGCTGTAGTATGTGATGGGGGAGGGGCTGTAGTATGTGATGGGGGAGGGGCTGTAGTATGCCATGGGGGAGGGGCTGTAGTATGTGATGGGGAGGGGCTGTAGTATGTGATGGGGGAGGGGCTGTAGTATGTGATGGGGAGGGGCTGTAGTATGTGATGGGGGAGGGGCTGTAGTATGTGATGGGGGAGGGGCTGTAGTATGCCATGGGGGAGGGGCTGTAGTATGCCATGGGGGAGGGGCTGTAGTATGCAATGGGGGAGGGGCTGTAGTATGTGATGGGGAGGGGCTGTAGTATGTAATGGGGGAGGGGCTGTAGTATGTGATGGGGGAGGGGCTGTATTATATGATGGAGGGGCTGTAGTATGTGATGGGGAAGGGCTGTAGTATGTGATGGGGGAGGGGCTGTAGTATGTGATGGGGGAGGGCTGTAGTATGCTATGGGGGAGGGGCTGTAGTATGTGATGGGGAGGGGCTGTAGTATGTGATGGGGGAGGGGCTGTAGTATGTGATGGGGGAGGGGCTGTAGTATGCGATGGGGAGGGGCTGTAGTATGTGATGGGGGAGGGGCTGTAGTATGTGATGGGGGAGGGGCTGTAGTATGTGATGGGGGAGGGGCTGTAGTATGCCATGGGGGAGGGGCTGTAGTATGCAATGGGGGAGGGGCTGTAGTATGTGATGGGGAGGGGCTGTAGTATGTAATGGGGGAGGGGCTGTAGTATGTGATGGGGGAGGGGCTGTAGTATGTGATGGGGAGGGGCTGTAGTATGTAATGGGGGAGGGGCTGTAGTATGTGATGGGGGAGGGGCTGTATTATATGATGGAGGGGCTGTAGTATGTGATGGGGGAGGGGCTGTAGTATGTGATGGGGGAGGGGCTGTAGTATGTGATGGGGGAGGGGCTGTAGTATGTAATGGGGGAGGGGCTGTAGTATGTGATGGGGAGGGGCTGTAGTATGTAATGGGGGAGGGGCTGCAGTATGTGATGGGGGAGGGGCTGTATTATATGATGGAGGGGCTGTAGTATGTGATGGGGGAGGGGCTGTAGTATGTGATGGGGGAGGGGCTGTAGTATGTGATGGGGGAGGGGCTGTAGTATGTGATGGGGGAGGGGCTGTAGTATGCCATGGGGGAGGGGCTGTAGTATGTAATGGGGGAGGGGCTGTAGTATGTGATGGGGGAGGGGCTGTAGTATGTGATGGGGGAGGGGCTGTAGTATGTGATGGGGGAGGGGCTGTAGTATGCCATGGGGGAGGGGCTGTAGTATGTGATGGGGGAGGGGCTGTAGTATGTGATGGGGGAGGGGCTGTAGTATGTGATGGGGGAGGGGCTGTAGTATGTGATGGGGGAGGGGCTGTAGTATGTGATGGGGGAGGGGCTGTAGTATGTGATGGGGGAGGGGCTGTAGTATGTGATGGGGGAGGGGCTGTAGTATGTGATGGGGGAGGGGCTGTAGTATGCCATGGGGGAGGGGCTGTAGTATGTGATGGGGGAGGGGCTGTATTATATGATGGAGGGGCTGTAGTATGTGATGGGGGAAGGGCTGTAGTATGTGATGGGGGGAGGGGCTGTAGTATGTGATGGGGAGGGGCTGTAGTATGCCATGGGGGAGGGGCTGTAGTATGTGATGGGGGAGGGGCTGTAGTATGTGATGGGGGAGGGGCTGTAGTATGTGATGGGGGAGGGGCTGTAGTATGTGATGGGGGAGGGGCTGTAGTATGTGATGGGGGAGGGGCTGTAGTATGTGATGGGGGAGGGGCTGTAGTATGTGATGGGGGAGGGGCTGTAGTATGTGATGGGGGAGGGGCTGTAGTATGTGATGGGGGAGGGGCTGTAGTATGTGATGGGGGAGGGGCTGTAGTATGTGATGGGGGAGGGGCTGTAGTATGTAATGGGGGAGGGGCTGTAGTATGTAATGGGGGAGGGACTGTAGTATGTAATGGGGGAGGGGCTGTAGTATGTGATGGGGGAGGGGCTGTAGTATGTGATGGGGGAGGGGCTGTAGTATGTGATGGGGGAGGGGCTGTAGTATGTGATGGGAGGGGCTGTAGTATGTGATGGGGGAGGGGCTGTAGTATGTAATGGGGGAGGGGCTGTATTATGTGATGGGGGAGGGGCTGTAGTATGCTATGGGGAGGGGCTGTAGTATGTGATGGGGAGGGGCTGTAGTATGCGATGGGGGAGGGGCTGTAGTATGTGATGGGGGAGGGGCTGTAGTATGTGATGGGGGAGGGGCTGTAGTATGTAATGGGGGAGGGGCTGTATTATGTGATGGGGGAGGGGCTGTAGTATGCTATGGGGGAGGGGCTGTAGTATGTGATGGGGGAGGGGCTGTAGTATGTGATGGGGAGGGGCTGTAGTATGTGATGGGGGAGGGGCTGTAGTATGCTATGGGGGGAGGGGGCTGTAGTATGCTATGGGGGAGGGGCTGTAGTATGTGATGGGAGGGGCTGTAGTATGCGATGGGGGAGGGGCTGTAGTATGTGATGGGGGAGGGGCTGTATTATATGATGGGGGGCTGTAGTATGTGATGGGGAGGGGCTGTATATGATGGGGGAGGGGCTGTAGTATGTGATGGGGGAGGGGCTGTATTATGTGATGGGGAGGGGCTGTAGTATGTGATGGGGGAGGGGCTGTATTATGTGATGGGGGAGGGGCTGTAGTATGTGATGGGGAGGGGCTGTAGTATGTGATGGGGGGGGCTGTAGTATGTGATGGGGGAGGGGCTGTAGTATGTGATGGGGGAGGGGCTGTAGTATGTGATGGGGGAGGGGCTGTAGTATGTGATGGGGGAGGGGCTGTAGTATGTGATGGGGAGGGGGCTGTATTATATGATGGGGGAGGGGCTGTAGTATGCTATGGGGGAGGGGCTGTAGTATGTGATGGGGGAGGGGCTGTAGTATGTGATGGGGGAGGGGCTGTAGTATGTGATGGGGGAGGGGCTGTAGTATGTGATGGGGAGGGGCTGTATTATATGATGGGGGAGGGGCTGTAGTATGCTATGGGGGAGGGGCTGTAGTATGTGATGGGGGAGGGGCTGTAGTATGTGATGGGGGAGGGGCTGTAGTATGTGATGGGGGAGGGGCTGTAGTATGTGATGGGGAGGGGGCTGTAGTATGTGATGGGGAGGGGCTGTAGTATGTAATGGGGGAGGGGCTGTAGTATGTGATGGGGGAGGGGCTGTAGTATGTAATGGGGGAGGGGCTGTATTATGTGATGGGGGAGGGGCTGTAGTATGCTATGGGGGAGGGGCTGTAGTATGTGATGGGGAGGGGCTGTAGTATGCGATGGGGGAGGGGCTGTAGTATGTGATGGGGGAGGGGCTGTAGTATGTAATGGGGGAGGGGCTGTAGTATGTGATGGGGGAGGGGCTGTAGTATGCTATGGGGGAGGGGCTGTAGTATGTGATGGGGGAGGGGCTGTAGTATGTGATGGGGGAGGGGCTGTAGTATGTGATGGGGGAGGGGCTGTATTATGTGATGGGGGAGGGGCTGTAGTATGCTATGGGGGAGGGGCTGTAGTATGTGATGGGGAGGGGCTGTAGTATGCGATGGGGGAGGGGCTGTAGTATGTGATGGGGGAGGGGCTGTAGTATGTGATGGGGGAGGGGCTGTAGTATGTGATGGGGGAGGGGCTGTAGTATGTGATGGGGGAGGGGCTGTAGTATGTAATGGGGGAGGGGCTGTATTATGTGATGGGGGAGGGGCTGTAGTATGCTATGGGGGAGGGGCTGTAGTATGTGATGGGGAGGGGCTGTAGTATGTGATGGGGAGGGGCTGTAGTATGTGATGGGGGAGGGGGCTGTAGTATGTGATGGGGGAGGGGCTGTAGTATGCGATGGGGAGGGGCTGTAGTATGCTATGGGGGAGGGGCTGTAGTATGTGATGGGGAGGGGCTGTAGTATGTGATGGGGGAGGGGCTGTAGTATGTGATGGGGGAGGGGCTGTAGTATGCGATGGGGGAGGGGCTGTAGTATGCTATGGGGGAGGGGCTGTAGTATGCGATGGGGGAGGGGCTGTAGTATGCTATGGGGGAGGGGCTGTAGTATGTGATGGGGAGGGGCTGTAGTATGTGATGGGGGAGGGGCTGTAGTATGTGATGGGGAGGGGCTGTAGTATGTGATGGGGGAGGGGCTGTAGTATGTGATGGGGAGGGGCTGTAGTATGCCATGGGGGAGGGGCTGTAGTATGTGATGGGGGAGGGGCTGTATTATATGATGGGGGAGGGGCTGTATTATATGATGGGGGAGGGGCTGTATTATATGATGGGGGAGGGGCTGTATTATATGATGGGGAGGGGGCTGTATTATATGATGGGGAGGGGCTGTAGTATGTGATGGGGGAGGGGCTGTAGTATGTGATGGGGAGGGGCTGTAGTATGTGATGGGGGAGGGGCTGTAGTATGTGATGGGGGAGGGGCTGTAGTATGCTATGGGGGAGGGGCTGTAGTATGTGATGGGGAGGGGCTGTATTATGTGATGGAGGAGGGGCTGTAGTATGTGATGGGGGAGGGGCTGTAGTATGTGATGGGGGAGGGGCTGTATTATGTGATGGGGAGGGGCTGTAGTATGCTATGGGGGAGGGGCTGTAGTATGTGATGGGGGAGGGGCTGTAGTATGTGATGGGGAGGGGCTGTAGTATGTGATGGGGGAGGGGCTGTAGTATGTAATGGGGGAGGGGCTGTAGTATGTGATGGGGGAGGGGCTGTAGTATGTGATGGGGGAGGGGCTGTAGTATGCTATGGGGGAGGGGCTGTAGTATGTGATGGGGAGGGGCTGTATTATGTGATGGAGGAGGGGCTGTAGTATGTGATGGGGGAGGGGCTGTAGTATGTGATGGGGGAGGGGCTGTAGTATGTGATGGGGGAGGGGCTGTAGTATGCTATGGGGGAGGGGCTCCGGTAGAACGGATTCGCTCTAATATAAATAACCCGCTACTTACCGTTCTGAAGCCCACGTGTATTCCCTTCCGGCTCACGTGTGAAGTCAACAACCAATCACCGCTCAGATGCTCTGGCACTAGTGATAAGGCTCGCGCAGCCGCACGGCGACGTAAAGTTTATTTCGAGCAGTAAGAAATTTATAGCGCATGCGCATCATTACGCTGACGTAGGTTAGGGGATGTAAAGTTTTTTCCAATCTGTGGAAAACGCCATGCGCATGCGCGAGTCACGCTATTAGAGTACGCTACGCTAATTGTGTAATGTCTGCGTAATAGAGCGCATGCGCAGTAGTAAATTTAGCTTATTGGAAAAGATCATAGGCTTACGTTAATAGCTTATCTCTTAGCGTAGCCGTGGAAATTAGCGCAGCGTAGTTAGTGGGTAGCGTAGTGTAGCCTTAGGCTTAGCATAGATTTATATTAGTGTATTGGAACTAGCGTAGGTTTTAATTTAGCGTAGTTTAGGGTTAATAGGGAAAGGAGGTAGGGTATAGGTTTTGAAGAGACTACAACTCCCAGAATGCCAAGGCTTGCTGTGAGTTGTAGTTTAGCTTATATTACATTGAAGGGACTACAACTCTCAGCATGTCCAGACAGCTAAAGGCTTTCCAGGCATGCTGGGAGTTGTAGTTATACACAGGTATAGAGTAGTTAGCGTAGTGTTAGCACAATTTTAATGTAGTATTAGTGTAGTGTAGTGTAGTGTAGTGTAGTGTTAGTGTAGTGTAGTGTAGTGTAGTGTAGTGTAGTGTAGTGTAGTGTTAGTGTAGTGTAGTGTAGTGTAGTGTAGTGTTAGTGTAGTGTAGTGTTAGTGTAGTGTAGTGTAGTGTTAGTGTAGTTAGTGTAGTTAGTGTAGTATTAGTGTAGTGTAGTGTTAGTGTAGTGTAGTATTAGTGTAGTGTAGTGTTAGTGTAGTGTTAGTGTAGTGTAGTGTTAGTGTAGTTAGTGTAGTGTTAGTGTAGTGTAGTGTAGTGTTAGTGTAGTGTAGTGTAGTGTTAGTGTAGTGTTAGTGTAGTGTAGTGTAGTGTTAGTGTAGTTAGTGTAGTGTTAGTGTAGTGTTAGTGTAGTGTAGTGTAGTGTTAGTGTAGTTAGTGTAGTGTTAGTGTAGTTAGTGTAGTGTTAGTGTAGTGTAGTGTAGTGTTAGTGTAGTGTAGTGTTAGTGTAGTATTAGTGTAGTATTAGTGTAGTATTAGTGTAGTGCAGTATTAGTGTAGTGTAGTATTAGTGTAGTGTAGTATTAGTGTAGTATTAGTGTAGTGTTAGTGTAGTGTTAGTGTAGTATTAGTGTAGTGTAGTGTAGTATTAGTGTAGTGTAGTGTAGTGTAGTGTAGTGTTAGTGTAGTGTAGTGTAGTGTAGTGTAGTGTAGTGTAGTGTAGTGTTAGTGTAGTGTAGTGTAGTGTAGTGTAGTGTAGTGTAGTGTAGTGTTAGTGTAGTGTAGTGTAGTGTAGTGTAGTGTTAGTGTAGTGTAGTGTTAGTGTAGTGTAGTGTAGTGTTAGTGTAGTTAGTGTAGTTAGTGTAGTATTAGTGTAGTGTAGTGTTAGTGTAGTGTAGTATTAGTGTAGTGTAGTGTTAGTGTAGTGTTAGTGTAGTGTAGTGTTAGTGTAGTTAGTGTAGTGTTAGTGTAGTGTAGTGTAGTGTTAGTGTAGTGTAGTGTAGTGTTAGTGTAGTGTTAGTGTAGTGTAGTGTAGTGTTAGTGTAGTTAGTGTAGTGTTAGTGTAGTGTTAGTGTAGTGTAGTGTAGTGTTAGTGTAGTTAGTGTAGTGTTAGTGTAGTTAGTGTAGTGTTAGTGTAGTGTAGTGTAGTGTTAGTGTAGTGTAGTGTTAGT
The DNA here is from genome assembly GCF_029499605.1 of Hyla sarda. Classification (NCBI taxonomy): domain Eukaryota; kingdom Metazoa; phylum Chordata; class Amphibia; order Anura; family Hylidae; genus Hyla; species Hyla sarda. The sequence continues at coordinate 16,400 of NW_026608268.1, forward strand.
GTAGTATTAGTGTAGTATTAGTGTAGTATTAGTGTAGTGCAGTATTAGTGTAGTGTAGTATTAGTGTAGTGTAGTATTAGTGTAGTATTAGTGTAGTGTTAGTGTAGTGTTAGTGTAGTATTAGTGTAGTGTAGTGTAGTATTAGTGTAGTGTAGTGTAGTGTAGTGTAGTGTAGTATTAGTGTAGTGTAGTATTAGTGTAGTGTAGTATTAGTGTAGTATTAGTGTAGTATTAGTGTAGTGCAGTATTAGTGTAGTGTAGTATTAGTGTAGTGTAGTATTAGTGTAGTATTAGTGTAGTGTTAGTGTAGTGTTAGTGTAGTATTAGTGTAGTGTAGTGCAGTATTAGTGTAGTGTAGTGTAGTGTAGTGTTAGTGTAGTGTAGTGTTAGTGTAGTATTAGTGTAGTATTAGTGTAGTATTAGTGTAGTGCAGTATTAGTGTAGTGTAGTATTAGTGTAGTGTAGTATTAGTGTAGTATTAGTGTAGTGTTAGTGTAGTGTTAGTGTAGTATTAGTGTAGTGTAGTGTAGTATTAGTGTTAGTGTAGTATTAGTGTAGTGTAGTATTAGTGTAGTGTAGTGTTAGTGCAGTATTAGTGGAGTGTAGTGTTAGTGTAGTGTAGTGTTAGTGTAGTGTAGTGTTAGTGTAGTTAGTGTAGTGTTAGTGTAGTGTAGTGTAGTGTAGTGTTAGTGTAGTGTAGTGTTAGTGTAGTGTAGTATTAGTGTAGTATTAGTGTAGTATTAGTGTAGTGCAGTATTAGTGTAGTGTAGTATTAGTGTAGTGTAGTATTAGTGTAGTGTAGTGTAGTGTAGTATTAGTGTAGTGTAGTGTAGTGTAGTATTAGTGTAGTGTTAGTGTAGTGTTAGTGTAGTATTAGTGTAGTGTAGTGTAGTATTAGTGTAGTGTAGTGTAGTGTAGTATTAGTGTAGTGTTAGTGTAGTGTTAGTGTAGTATTAGTGTAGTGTAGTGCAGTATTAGTGTAGTGTAGTATTAGTGTAGTGTAGTATTAGTGTAGTATTAGTGTAGTATTAGTGTAGTGCAGTATTAGTGTAGTGTAGTATTAGTGTAGTGTAGTATTAGTGTAGTGTAGTGTAGTGTAGTATTAGTGTAGTGTAGTGTAGTGTAGTATTAGTGTAGTGTTAGTGTAGTGTTAGTGTAGTATTAGTGTAGTGTAGTGTAGTATTAGTGTTAGTGTAGTATTAGTGTAGTGTAGTGTTAGTGCAGTATTAGTGTAGTGTAGTATTAGTGTAGTGTAGTATTAGTGTAGTGTTAGTGTAGTGTAGTGTAGTATTAGTGTAGTATTAGTGTAGTGTAGTATTAGTGTAGTATTAGTGTAGTGTTAGTGTAATGTAGTATTAGTGTAGTGTAGTATTAGTGTAGTGTAGTGTTAGTGTAGTGTAGTGTTAGTGTAGTGTAGTGTAGTGTTAGTGTAGTATTAGTATAGTTAGTGTAGTGTTAGTGTAGTGTAGTGTTAGTGTAGTTAGTGTAGTTAGTGTAGTATTAGTGTAGTGTAGTGTTAGTGTAGTGTAGTATTAGTGTAGTGTAGTGTTAGTGTAGTGTAGTGTTAGTGTAGTTAGTGTAGTGTTAGTGTAGTTAGTGTAGTGTTAGTGTAGTGTAGTGTAGTGTTAGTGTAGTGTAGTGTAGTGTTAGTGTAGTTAGTGTAGTGTTGGTGTAGTTAGTGTAGTGTTAGTGTAGTGTAGTGTAGTGTTAGTGTAGTGTAGTGTTAGTGTAGTATTAGTGTAGTATTAGTGTAGTATTAGTGTAGTGCAGTATTAGTGTAGTGTAGTATTAGTGTAGTGTAGTATTAGTGTAGTGTAGTGTAGTGTAGTATTAGTGTAGTGTAGTGTAGTGTAGTATTAGTGTAGTGTTAGTGTAGTGTTAGTGTAGTATTAGTGTAGTGTAGTGTAGTATTAGTGTTAGTGTAGTATTAGTGTAGTGTAGTATTAGTGTAGTGTAGTGTTAGTGCAGTATTAGTGTAGTGTAGTGTTAGTGTAGTGTAGTGTTAGTGTAGTGTAGTGTTAGTGTAGTGTTAGTGTAGTGTAGTGTAGTGTAGTGTTAGTGTAGTGTAGTGTTAGTGTAGTATTAGTGTAGTATTAGTGTAGTATTAGTGTAGTGCAGTATTAGTGTAGTGTAGTATTAGTGTAGTGTAGTATTAGTGTAGTGTAGTGTAGTGTAGTATTAGTGTAGTGTAGTGTAGTGTAGTATTAGTGTAGTGTTAGTGTAGTGTTAGTGTAGTATTAGTGTAGTGTAGTGTAGTATTAGTGTTAGTGTAGTATTAGTGTAGTGTAGTATTAGTGTAGTGTAGTGTTAGTGCAGTATTAGTGTAGTGTAGTATTAGTGTAGTGTAGTATTAGTGTAGTGTAGTGTAGTATTAGTGTAGTGTAGTATTAGTGTAGTGTAGTGTAGTATTAGTGTAGTGTAGTGTAGTATTAGTGTAGTGTAGTATTAGTGTAGTGTAGTGTAGTATTAGTGTAGTGTAGTGTAGTATTAGTGTAGTGTAGTGTAGTATTAGTGTAGTGTAGTATTAGTGTAGTGTAGTGTAGTATTAGTGTAGTGTAGTGTAGTATTAGTGTAGTGTTAGTGTAGTGTTAGTGTAGTATTAGTGTAGTGTAGTGTAGTATTAGTGTTAGTGTAGTATTAGTGTAGTGTAGTATTAGTGTAGTGTAGTGTTAGTGCAGTATTAGTGTAGTGTAGTATTAGTGTAGTGTAGTGTAGTATTAGTGTAGTTAGTGTAGTGTAGTGTAGTATTAGTGTAGTTAGTGTAGTGTAGTGCAGTATTAGTGCAGTGTAGTATTAGTGTAGTGTAGTGTTAGTGTAGTGTAGTGTTAGTGCAGTATTAGTGTAGTGTAGTATTAGTGTAGTGTAGTGTAGTGTAGTGTAGTATTAGTGTAGTGTAGTGTAGTATTAGTGTAGTGCAGTATTAGTGCAGTGTAGTATTAGTGTAGTGTAGTGTTAGTGTAGTGTTAGTGCAGTATTAGTGTAGTGTAGTGTTAGTGCAGTATTAGTGTTGTGTAGTATTAGTGTAGTGTAGTGTAGTGTAGTGTAGTATTAGTGTAGTTAGTGTAGTGTAGTGCAGTATTAGTGCAGTGTAGTATTAGTGTAGTGTAGTGTAGTGTAGTGTAGTGTTAGTGCAGTATTAGTGTAGTGTAGTGTTAGTGCAGTATTAGTGCAGTGTAGTATTAGTGTAGTGTAGTGTAGTGTAGTGTAGTATTAGTGTAGTGTAGTGTAGTGTAGTGTAGTGTAGTGTAGTATTAGTGTAGTTAGTGTAGTGTAGTGCAGTATTAGTGCAGTGTAGTGTTAGTGTAGTGTAGTGTAGTGTAGTGTAGTATTAGTGTAGTGTAGTGTAGTGTAGTATTAGTGTAGTGTAGTGTAGTGTAGTATTAGTGTAGTGTAGTGTTAGTGTAGTATTAGTGTAGTGTAGTTAGTGCAGTATTAGTGTAGTGTAGTGTAGTGTAGTATTAGTGTAGTGTAGTGTTAGTGTAGTATTAGTGTAGTGTAGTATTAGTGCAGTATTAGTGTAGTGTAGTGTAGTGTAGTGTAGTGTAGTATTAGTGTAGTGTAGTGTAGTGTAGTATTAGTGTAGTGTAGTGTAGTTAGTGTAGTGTAGTGTAGTATTAGTGTAGTGTAGTGTAGTGTAGTGTAGTATTAGTGTAGTGTAGTATTAGTGTAGTGTTAGTGTAGTGTTAGTGTAGTGTAGTGTTAGTGTAGTGTAGTGTAGTGTAGTATTAGTGTAGTGTAGTGTAGTGTAGTATTAGTGCAGTGTAGTATTAGTGTAGTGCAGTATTAGTGCAGTGTAGTATTAGTGTAGTGTAGTATTAGTGTAGTGTAGTATTAGTGCAGTGTAGTATTAGTGTAGTGTAGTGTAGTATTAGTGTAGTGTAGTGTAGTATTAGTGTAGTGTAGTGTAGTGTAGTTAGTGTAGTGTAGTGTAGTGTAGTATTAGTGTAGTGTAGTGTAGTGTAGTGTAGTATTAGTGTAGTGTAGTATTAGTGTAGTGTTAGTGTAGTGTTAGTGTAGTGTAGTAATAGTGTAGTGTAGTGTAGTGTAGTATTAGTGTAGTGTAGTATTAGTGTAGTGTAGTATTAGTGTAGTGTAGTGTAGTGTAGTATTAGTGTAGTGTAGTGTAGTGTAGTGTAGTTAGTGTAGTGTAGTGTAGTGTAGTATTAGTGTAGTGTAGTGTAGTGTAGTATTAGTGTAGTGTAGTATTAGTGTAGTGTTAGTGTAGTGTAGTATTAGTGTAGTGTAGTGTAGTGTAGTATTAGTGTAGTGTAGTATTAGTGTAGTGTAGTATTAGTGTAGTGTAGTGTAGTATAATGCAGTGTAGTATTAGTGTAGTGTAGTGTAGTATTAGTGTAGTGCAGTATTAGTGCAGTGTAGTATTAGTGTAGTGCAGTATTAGTGCAGTGTAGTATTAGTGTAGTATTAGTGTAGTGTAGTATTAGTGCAGTGTAGTATTAGTGTAGTGTAGTGTAGTGTAGTATTAGTGTAGTGTAGTGTAGTGTAGTGTAGTATTAGTGTAGTGTAGTGTATTGTAGTGTAGTATTAGTGTAGTGTAGTTAGTGTAGTGTAGTGTAGTGTAGTATTAGTGTAGTGTAGTGTAGTGTAGTGTAGTATTAGTGTAGTGTAGTATTAGTGTAGTGTTAGTGTAGTGTTAGTGTAGTGTAGTATTAGTGTAGTGTAGTGTAGTGTAGTATTAGTGTAGTGTAGTATTAGTGTAGTGTAGTATTAGTGTAGTGCAGTGTAGTATTAGTGTAGTGTAGTGTAGTGTAGTGTAGTATTAGTGTAGTGCAGTATTAGTGCAGTTTAGTATTAGTGTAGTGTAGTATTAGTGTAGTGTAGTAGTAGTGTAGTGCAGTGTAGTATTAGTGTAGTGTAGTATTAGTGTAGTGCAGTATTAGTGTAGTGTAGTATTAGTGTAGTGTAGTGTAGTGTAGTATTAGTGTAGTGTAGTGTAGTATTAGTGTAGTGTAGTATTAGTGTAGTGTTAGTGTAGTGTTAGTGTAGTGCAGTATTAGTGTAGTGTAGTATTAGTGTAGTGTAGTATTAGTGTAGTGTAGTGTAGTGTAGTATTAGTGTAGTGTAGTATTAGTGTAGTGTAGTGTAGTGTAGTATTAGTGTAGTGTAGTATTAGTGTAGTGTTAGTGTAGTATTAGTGTAGTGTAGTATTAGTGTAGTGTAGTGTAGTATTAGTGTAGTGTAGTATTAGTGTAGTGTTAGTGTAGTATTAGTGTAGTGTAGTATTAGTGTAGTGTAGTGTAGTATTAGTGTAGTGTAGTGTAGTTAGTGTAGTATTAGTGTAGTGTAGTATTAGTGCAGTATTAGTGTAGTGTAGTATTAGTGTAGTGTAGTATTAGTGTAGTGTAGTATTAGTGTAGTATTAGTGTAGTGTAGTGTAGTATTAGTGTAGTGTAGTATTAGTGTAGTGTAGTATTAGTGTAGTGTAGTGTAGTATTAGTGTAGTGTAGTATTAGTGTAGTGTTAGTGTAGTATTAGTGTAGTGTAGTATTAGTGTAGTGTAGTGTAGTGTAGTATTAGTGTAGTGTAGTGTAGTAGTGTAGTATTAGTGTAGTGTAGTATTAGTGCAGTATTAGTGTAGTTAGTGTAGTGTAGTATTAGTGTAGTGTAGTATTAGTGTAGTGTAGTATTAGTGCAGTATTAGTGTAGTGTAGTGTAGTATTAGTGTAGTGTAGTATTAGTGTAGTGTAGTATTAGTGCAGTATAGTGTAGTGTAGTGTAGTATTAGTGTAGTATTAGTGCAGTATTAGTGTAGTGTAGTGTAGTATTAGTGTAGTGTAGTATTAGTGTAGTGTTAGTGTAGTGTAGTATTAGTGTAGTTAGTGTAGTGTAGTGCAGTATTAGTGTAGTGTAGTGTTAGTGTAGTGTAGTGTAGTGTAGTATTAGTGTAGTGTAGTGTAGTGTAGTTAGTGTAGTGTAGTGTAGTATTAGTGTAGTGTAGTGTAGTGTAGTATTAGTGTAGTGTAGTATTAGTGTAGTGTAGTTAGTGCAGTATTAGTGTAGTGTAGTGTAGTATTAGTGTAGTGTAGTGTTAGTGTAGTATTAGTGTAGTGTAGTATTAGTGCAGTATTAGTGTAGTGTAGTGTAGTATTAGTGTAGTGTAGTGTAGTATTAGTGTAGTGTAGTATTAGTGTAGTGTTAGTGTAGTATTAGTGTAGTATTAGTGTAGTGTAGTGTAGTATTAGTGTAGTGTAGTGTAGTTAGTGTAGTATTAGTGTAGTGTAGTATTAGTGCAGTATTAGTGTAGTTAGTGTAGTGTAGTATTAGTGTAGTGTAGTATTAGTGTAGTGTAGTATTAGTGCAGTATTAGTGTAGTGTAGTGTAGTATTAGTGTAGTGTAGTATTAGTGTAGTGTAGTATAGTGTAGTGTAGTGTAGTATTAGTGTAGTGTAGTATTAGTGTAGTGTTAGTGTAGTATTAGTGTAGTGTAGTATTAGTGTAGTGTAGTGTAGTATTAGTGTAGTGTAGTGTAGTTAGTGTAGTATTAGTGTAGTGTAGTATTAGTGTAGTATTAGTGTAGTTAGTGTAGTGTAGTATTAGTGTAGTGTAGTATTAGTGTAGTGTAGTATTAGTGCAGTATTAGTGTAGTGTAGTGTAGTATTAGTGTAGTGTAGTATTAGTGTAGTGTAGTATTAGTGCAGTATTAGTGTAGTGTAGTGTAGTATTAGTGTAGTGTAGTATTAGTGCAGTATTAGTGTAGTGTAGTGTAGTATTAGTGTAGTGTAGTATTAGTGTAGTGTTAGTGTAGTGTAGTGTAGTATTAGTGTAGTTAGTGTAGTGTAGTGCAGTATTAGTGTAGTGTAGTGTTAGTGTAGTGTAGTGTAGTGTAGTATTAGTGTAGTGTAGTGTAGTGTAGTTAGTGTAGTGTAGTGTAGTGTAGTATTAGTGTAGTGTAGTGTAGTGTAGTGTAGTATTAGTGTAGTGTAGTGTTAGTGTAGTATTAGTGTAGTGTAGTTAGTGCAGTATTAGTGTAGTGTAGTGTAGTGTAGTGTAGTATTAGTGTAGTGTAGTGTTAGTGTAGTATTAGTGTAGTGTAGTATTAGTGCAGTATTAGTAGTGTAGTGTAGTGTAGTATTAGTGTAGTGTAGTATTAGTGTAGTGTAGTGTAGTTAGTGTAGTGTAGTGTAGTATTAGTGTATTGTAGTGTAGTGTAGTGTAGTATTAGTGTAGTGTAGTATTAGTGTAGTGTTAGTGTAGTGTTAGTGTAGTGTAGTGTTAGTGTAGTGTAGTGTAGTATTAGTGTAGTGTAGTGTAGTATTAGTGTAGTGCAGTATTAGTGCAGTGTAGTATTAGTGTAGTGCAGTATTAGTGCAGTGTAGTATTAGTGTAGTGTAGTATTAGTGTAGTGTAGTATTAGTGTAGTGTAGTATTAGTGTAGTGTAGTGTAGTGTAGTATTAGTGTAGTGTAGTGTAGTGTAGTATTAGTGTAGTTTTGTGTAGTGTAGTGTAGTATTAGTGTAGTGTAGTGTAGTGTAGTTAGTGTAGTGTAGTGTAGTGTAGTATTAGTGTAGTGTAGTGTAGTGTAGTATTAGTGTAGTGTAGTATTAGTGTAGTGTTAGTGTAGTGTTAGTGTAGTGTAGTATTAGTGTAGTGTAGTGTAGTGTAGTGTAGTATTAGTGTAGTGTAGTATTAGTGTAGTGTAGTATTAGTGTAGTGTAGTGTAGTGTAGTGTAGTATTAGTGTAGTGTAGTGTAGTTAGTGTAGTGTAGTGTAGTGTAGTATTAGTGTAGTGTAGTGTAGTGTAGTATTAGTGTAGTGTAGTATTAGTGTAGTGTTAGTGTAGTGTTAGTGTAGTGTAGTATTAGTGTAGTGTAGTGTAGTGTAGTATTAGTGTAGTGTAGTATTAGTGTAGTGTAGTATTAGTGTAGTGTAGTGTAGTATAGTGCAGTGTAGTATTAGTGTAGTGTAGTGTAGTGTAGTATTAGTGTAGTGCAGTATTAGTGCAGTGTAGTATTAGTGTAGTGCAGTATTAGTGCAGTGTAGTATTAGTGTAGTGTAGTATTAGTGTAGTGTAGTATTAGTGCAGTGTAGTATTAGTGTAGTGTAGTGTAGTGTAGTGTAGTATTAGTGTAGTGTAGTGTAGTGTAGTATTAGTGTAGTGTAGTGTATTGTAGTGTAGTATTAGTGTAGTGTAGTTAGTGTAGTGTAGTGTAGTGTAGTGTAGTATTAGTGTAGTGTAGTATTAGTGTAGTGTTAGTGTAGTGTTAGTGTAGTGTAGTATTAGTGTAGTGTAGTATTAGTGTAGTGTAGTATTAGTGTAGTGCAGTGTAGTATTAGTGTAGTGTAGTGTAGTGTAGTGTAGTATTAGTGTAGTGCAGTATTAGTGCAGTGTAGTATTAGTGTAGTGTAGTATTAGTGTAGTGTAGTATTAGTGTAGTGTAGTGCAGTGTAGTATTAGTGTAGTGTAGTGTAGTATTAGTGTAGTGCAGTATTAGTGTAGTGTAGTATTAGTGTAGTGTAGTGTAGTGTAGTATTAGTGTAGTGTAGTGTAGTATTAGTGTAGTGTAGTATTAGTGTAGTGTTAGTGTAGTGTTAGTGTAGTGTAGTATTAGTGTAGTGTAGTATTAGTGTAGTGTAGTATTAGTGTAGTGTAGTGTAGTGTAGTATTAGTGTAGTGTAGTATTAGTGTAGTGTAGTGTAGTGTAGTGTAGTATTAGTGTAGTGTAGTATTAGTGTAGTGTAGTGTAGTGTAGTGTAGTATTAGTGTAGTGTAGTATTAGTGTAGTGTAGTATTAGTGCAGTATTAGTGTAGTGTAGTGTAGTATTAGTGTAGTGTAGTATTAGTGTAGTGTAGTATTAGTGCAGTATTAGTGTAGTGTAGTATTAGTGTAGTGTAGTATTAGTGCAGTATTAGTGTAGTGTAGTGTAGTATTAGTGTAGTGTAGTATTAGTGTAGTGTTAGTGTAGTTAGTGTAGTATTAGTGTAGTGTAGTATAGTGTAGTATTAGTGTAGTGTTAGTGTAGTATTAGTGTAGTGTAGTATTAGTGTAGTGTTAGTGTAGTGTAGTATTAGTGCTAGTGTTAGTGTAGTTAGTGTAGTATTAGTGTAGTGTAGTATTAGTGCAGTATTAGTGTAGTGTAGTGTAGTATTAGTGTAGTGTAGTATTAGTGCAGTATTAGTGTAGTGTAGTGTAGTATTAGTGTAGTGTAGTATTAGTGTAGTGTTAGTGTAGTGTAGTATTAGTGTAGTGTTAGTGTAGTTAGTGTAGTATTAGTGTAGTGTAGTATTAGTGTAGTATTAGTGTAGTGTTAGTGTAGTGTAGTATTAGTGTAGTGTAGTATTAGTGTAGTGTAGTGTAGTGTAGTATTAGTGTAGTGTAGTATTAGTGTAGTGTAGTATTAGTGTAGTGTTAGTGTAGTGTAGTGTTAGTGTAGTATTAGTGTAGTGTAGTATTAGTGTAGTGTAGTATTAGTGTAGTATTAGTGTAGTGTAGTATTAGTGTAGTGTAGTATTAGTGTAGTGTAGTATTAGTGTAGTATTAGTGTAGTGTAGTATTAGTGTAGTATTAGTGTAGTGTAGTATTAGTGTAGTGTAGTGTTAGTGTAGTGTAGTGCAGTATTAGTGTAGTATTAGTGTAGTGTAGTATTAGTGTAGTATTAGTGTAGTGTAGTATTAGTGTAGTGTAGTATTAGTGTAGTATTAGTGTAGTATTAGTGTAGTGTAGTATTAGTGTAGTGTAGTTTTAGTGTAGTGTAGTGCAGTATTAGTGTAGTATTAGTGTAGTGCAGTATTAGTGTAGTATTAGTGTAGTGTAGTATTAGTGTAGTGTAATGTTAGTGTAGTGTAGTGCAGTATTAGTGTAGTATTAGTGTAGTGTAGTATTAGTGTAGTGTAGTATTAGTGTAGTGTTAGTGTAGTGTAGTGTAGTATTAGTGTAGTGCAGTATTAGTGTAGTATTAGTGTAGTGTAGTATTAGTGTAGTGTAGTATTAGTTTAGTGTAGTGTAGTTTAGTGTAGTGTAGTGTAGTATTAGTGTAGTGTTAGTGTAGTGTAGTGTAGTATTAGTGTAGTATTAGTGTAGTGTAGTATTAGTGTAGTGTAGTATTAGTGTAGTATTAGTGTAGTATTAGGTAGTGTAGTATTAGTGTAGTGTAGTATTAGTGTAGTGATTAGTGTAGTGTAGTATTAGTGTAGTGTAGTATTAGTGTAGTGTTAGTGTAGTGTAGTATTAGTGTAGTGTAGTATTAGTGTAGTGTTAGTGTAGTGTAGTATTAGTGTAGTGTAGTATTAGTGTAGTGTAGTATTAGTGTAGTGTTAGTGTAGTATTAGTGTAGTGTAGTATTAGGTAGTGTTAGTGTAGTGTAGTATTAGTGTAGTGTAGTATTAGTGTAGTGTTAGTGTAGTGTTAGTGTAGTATTAGTGTAGTGTAGTATTAGTGTAGTGTAGTATTAGTGTAGTGTTAGTGTAGTGTAGTATTAGTTAGTGTAGTGTAGTATTAGTGTAGTGTATAGTGTAGTGTAGTGTAGTATTAGTGTAGTGTAGTGTAGTATTAGTGTAGTATTAGTGTAGTATTAGTGTAGTAGTGTAGTATTAGTGTAGTGTAGTATTAGTGTAGTGTTAGTGTAGTGTAGTAGTTAGTGTAGTGTAGTATTAGTGTAGTGTTAGTGTAGTGTAGTATTAGTGTAGTGTAGTATTAGTGTAGTGTTAGTGTAGTGTTTAGTGTAGTTATTAGTGTAGTGTAGTATTAGTGTAGTGTAGGTGTTAGTGTAGTGTAGTATTAGTGTAGTGTAGTATTAGTGTAGTGTTAGTGTAGTGTAGTGTAGTATTAGTGTAGTGTAGTGCAGTATTAGTGTAGTATTAGTGTAGTGTAGTATTAGTGTAGTGTAGTATTAGTGTAGTGTTAGTGTAGTGTAGTATTAGTGTAGTGTAGTGTTAGTGTAGTGTAGTGTAGTATTAGTGTAGTGTAGTATTAGTGTAGTGTAGTGTAGTATTAGTGTAGTGTAGTATTAGTGTAGTGTAGTGTAGTATTAGTGTAGTGTAGTGTTAGTGTAGTGTAGTATTAGTGTAGTGTAGTATTAGTGTAGTGTAGTATTAGTGTAGTGTAGTGTTAGTGTAGTGTAGTGTAGTATTAGTGTAGTGTAGTATTAGTGTAGTGTAGTGTAGTATTAGTGTAGTATTAGTGTTGTGTTAGTGTAGTGTAGTGTAGTATTAGTGTAGTGTAGTGTTAGTGTAGTGTAGTATTAGTGTAGTATTAGTGTAGTGTTAGTGTAATGTAGTATTAGTGTAGTGTAGTATTAGTGTAGTGTAGTATTAGTGCAGTGTAGTATTAGTGTAGTGTAGTGTAGTGTAGTATTGGTGTAGTGTAGTGTAGTGTAGTATTAGTGTAGTGTAGTGTAGTGTAGTATTAGTGTAGTGTAGTATTAGTGTAGTGTAGTATTAGTGTAGTGTAGTGTAGTGTAGTATTAGTGTAGTGTAGTATTAGTGTAGTGTAGTGTAGTATTAGTGTAGTGTAGTATTAGTGTAGTGTAGTATTAGTGCAGTATTAGTGTAGTGTAGTGTAGTATTAGTGTAGTGTAGTATTAGTGTAGTGTAGTATTAGTGCAGTATTAGTGTAGTGTAGTGTAGTATTAGTGTAGTGTAGTATTAGTGTAGTGTTAGTGTAGTGTAGTATTAGTGTAGTGTTAGTGTAGTTAGTGTAGTATTAGTGTAGTGTAGTATTAGTGTAGTATTAGTGTAGTGTTAGTGTAGTGTAGTGTAGTATTAGTGTAGTGTAGTATTAGTGTAGTGTAGTGTAGTGTAGTGTAGTATTAGTGTAGTGTAGTAATAGTGTAGTGTAGTATTAGTGCAGTATTAGTGTAGTGTAGTATTAGTGTAGTGTAGTATTAGTGTAGTGAGTGTTAGTGTAGTGTAGTGTTAGTGTAGTATTAGTCTAGTGTAGTATTAGTGTAGTGTAGTATTAGTGTAGTATTAGTGTAGTGTAGTGTAGTGTAGTGTAGTATTAGTGTAGTGTAGTATTAGATTAGTGTAGTGTAGTATTAGTGTAGTGTTAGTGTAGTATTAGTGTAGTGTAGTATTAGCGTAGTGTTAGTGTAGTGTAGTATTAGTGTAGTGTAGTATTAGTGTAGTGTTAGTGTAGTGTTAGTGTAGTATTAGTGTAGTGTAGTATTAGTGTAGTGTAGTATTAGTGTAGTGTTAGTGTAGTGTAGTATTAGTGTAGTGTAGTATTAGTGTAGTGTTAGTGTAGTGTAGTGTAGTATTAGTGTAGTGTAGTGCAGTATTAGTGTAGTATTAGTGTAGTATTAGTGTAGTGTAGTATTAGTGTAGTGTAGTATTAGTGTAGTGTTTGTGTAGTGTAGTATTAGTGTAGTGTAGTATTAGTGTAGTGTTAGTGTAGTGTAGTATTAGTGTAGTGTAGTATTAGTGTAGTGTTAGTGTAGTGTTAGTGTAGTATTAGTGTAGTGTAGTATTAGTGTAGTGTAGTATTAGTGTAGTGTTAGTGTAGTGTAGTATTAGTGTAGTGTAGTATTAGTGTAGTGTTAGTGTAGTGTAGTGTAGTATTAGTATAGTGTAGTGCAGTATTAGTGTAGTATTAGTGTAGTATTAGTGTAGTGTAGTATTAGTGTAGTGTAGTATTAGTGTAGTGTTAGTGTAGTGTAGTATTAGTGTAGTGTAGTGTTAGTGTAGTGTAGTGTAGTATTAGTGTAGTGTAGTATTAGTGTAGTGTAGTGTAGTATTAGTGTAGTGTAGTATTAGTGTAGCGTAGTGTAGTATTAGTGTAGTGTAGTGTTAGTGTAGTGTAGTATTAGTGTAGTGTAGTATTAGTGTAGTGTAGTATTAGTGTAGTGTAGTATTAGTGTAGTGTAGTGTAGTATTAGTGTAGTATTAGTGTTGTGTTAGTGTAGTGTAGTGTAGTATTAGTGTAGTGTAGTGTTAGTGTAGTGTAGTGTAGTATTAGTGTAGTATTAGTGTAGTGTAGTATTAGTGTAGTATTAGTGTAGTGTTAGTGTAATGTAGTATTAGTGTAGTGTAGTATTAGTGTAGTGTAGTATTAGTGCAGTGTAGTATTAGTGTAGTGTAGTGTAGTGTAGTATTGGTGTAGTGTAGTGTAGTGTAGTATTAGTGTAGTGTAGTGTAGTGTAGTATTAGTGTAGTGTAGTATTAGTGTAGTGTAGTATTAGTGTAGTGTAGTGTAGTGTAGTATTAGTGTAGTGTAGTATTAGTGTAGTGTAGTGCAGTATTAGTGTAGTGTAGTATTAGTGTAGTGTAGTATTAGTGCAGTATTAGTGTAGTGTAGTGTAGTATTAGTGTAGTGTAGTATTAGTGTAGTGTAGTATTAGTGCAGTATTAGTGTAGTGTAGTATAAGTGTAGTGTAGTATTAGTGTAGTGTTAGTGTAGTGTAGTATTAGTGTAGTGTTAGTGTAGTTAGTGTAGTATTAGTGTAGTGTAGTATTAGTGTAGTATTAGTGTAGTGTTAGTGTAGTGTAGTGTAGTATTAGTGTAGTGTAGTGTAGTGTAGTGTAGTATTAGTGTAGTGTAGTATTAGTGTAGTGTAGTATTAGTGCAGTATTAGTGTAGTGTAGTATTAGTGTAGTGTAGTATTAGTGTAGTGTAGTGTTAGTGTAGTGTAGTGTTAGTGTAGTATTAGTCTAGTGTAGTATTAGTGTAGTGTAGTATTAGTGTAGTATTAGTGTAGTGTAGTGTAGTGTAGTGTAGTATTAGTGTAGTGTAGTGTAGTGTAGTGTAGTATTAGTGTAGTGTAGTGTAGTTAGTGTAGTGTAGTGTAGTGTAGTATTAGTGTAGTGTAGTGTAGTGCAGTATTAGTGCAGTGTAGTATTAGTGTAGTGTAGTGTAGTGTAGTGTTAGTGCAGTATTAGTGTAGTGTAGTGTTAGTGCAGTATTAGTGCAGTGTAGTATTAGTGTAGTGTAGTGTAGTGTAGTATTAGTGTAGTGTAGTGTAGTGTAGTGTAGTATTAGTGTAGTGTAGTGTAGTGTAGTATTAGTGTAGTTAGTGTAGTGTAGTGCAGTATTAGTGCAGTGTAGTGTTAGTGTAGTGTAGTGTAGTGTAGTATTAGTGTAGTGTAGTGTAGTTAGTGTAGTGTAGTGTAGTGTAGTATTAGTGTTAGTGTAGTGTTAGTGTAGTGTAGTATTAGTGTAGTGTAGTGTTAGTGTAGTATTAGTGTAGTGTAGTTAGTACAGTATTAGTGTAGTGTAGTGTAGTGTAGTATTAGTGTAGTGTAGTGTTAGTGTAGTATTAGTGTAGTGTAGTATTAGTGCAGTATTAGTGTAGTGTAGTGTAGTGTAGTGTAGTATTAGTGTAGTGTAGTGTAGTGTAGTGTAGTGTAGTATTAGTGTAGTGTAGTGTAGTTAGTGTAGTGTAGTATTAGTGTAGTGTAGTGTAGTATTAGTGTAGTGTAGTATTAGTGTAGTGTTAGTGTAGTGTTAGTGTAGTGTAGTGTAGTGTAGTATTAGTGTAGTGTAGTGTAGTGTAGTATTAGTGTAGTGCAGTATTAGTGCAGTGTAGTATTAGTGTAGTGCAGTATTAGTGCAGTGTAGTATTAGTGTAGTGTAGTATTAGTGTAGTGTAGTATTAGTGCAGTGTAGTATTAGTGTAGTGTAGTGTAGTATTAGTGTAGTGTAGTGTAGTGTAGTATTAGTGTAGTGTAGTGTAGTATTAGAGTAGTGTAGTGTAGTTAGTGTAGTGTAGTGTAGTGTAGTATTAGTGTAGTGTAGTGTAGTGTAGTATTAGTGTAGTGTAGTATTAGTGTAGTGTTAGTGTAGTGTTAGTGTAGTGTAGTATTAGTGTAGTGTAGTATAGTGTAGTATTAGTGTAGTGTAGTATTAGTGTAGTGTAGTATTAGTGTAGTGTAGTGTAGTGTAGTATTAGTGTAGTGTAGTGTAGTTAGTGTAGTGTAGTGTAGTGTAGTATTAGTGTAGTGTAGTGTAGTGTAGTATTAGTGTAGTGTAGTATTAGTGTAGTGTTAGTGTAGTGTAGTATTAGTGTAGTGTAGTGTAGTGTAGTATTAGTGTAGTGTAGTATTAGTGTAGTGTAGTATTAGTGTAGTGTAGTATAGTGCAGTGTAGTATTAGTGTAGTGTAGTGTAGTATTAGTGTAGTGCAGTATTAGTGCAGTGTAGTATTAGTGTAGTGCAGTATTAGTGCAGTGTAGTATTAGTGTAGTGTAGTATTAGTGTAGTGTAGTATTAGTGCAGTGTAGTATTAGTGTAGTGTAGTGTAGTGTAGTGTAGTATTAGTGTAGTGTAGTGTAGTATTAGTGTAGTGTAGTGTATTGTAGTGTAGTATTAGTGTAGTGTAGTTAGTGTAGTGTAGTGTAGTGTAGTATTAGTGTAGTGTAGTGTAGTGTAGTGTAGTATTAGTGTAGTGTAGTATTAGTGTAGTGTTAGTGTAGTGTTAGTGTAGTGTAGTATTAGTGTAGTGTAGTGTAGTGTAGTATTAGTGTAGTGTAGTATTAGTGTAGTGTAGTATTAGTGTAGTGCAGTGTAGTATTAGTGTAGTGTAGTGTAGTATTAGTGTAGTGCAGTATTAGTGCAGTGTAGTATTAGTGTAGTGTAGTATTAGTGTAGTGTAGTATTAGTGTAGTGTAGTGTAGTGCAGTGTAGTATTAGTGTAGTGTAGTGTAGTATTAGTGTAGTGCAGTATTAGTGTAGTGTAGTATTAGTGTAGTGTAGTGTAGTGTAGTATTAGTGTAGTGTAGTATTAGTGTAGTGTAGTATTAGTGTAGTGTTAGTGTAGTGCAGTATTAGTGTAGTGTAGTATTAGTGTAGTGTAGTATTAGTGTAGTGTAGTGTAGTATTAGTGTAGTGTAGTATTAGTGTAGTGTAGTGTAGTGTAGTATTAGTGTAGTGTAGTATTAGTGTAGTGTAGTGTAGTGTAGTATTAGTGTAGTGTAGTATTAGTGTAGTGTAGTATTAGTGCAGTATTAGTGTAGTGTAGTGTAGTATTAGTGTAGTGTAGTATTAGTGTAGTGTAGTATTAGTGCAGTATTAGTGTAGTGTAGTGTAGTATTAGTGTAGTGTAGTATTAGTGCAGTATTAGTGTAGTGTAGTGTAGTATTAGTGTAGTGTAGTATTAGTGTAGTGTTAGTGTAGTTAGTGTAGTATTAGTGTAGTGTAGTATTAGTGTAGTATTAGTGTAGTGTAGTGTAGTGTAGTGTAGTGTAGTATTAGTGTAGTGTAGTGTAGTGTAGTATTAGTGTAGTGTAGTGTAGTGTAGTATTAGTGTAGTTAGTGTAGTGTAGTGCAGTATTAGTGCAGTGTAGTGTTAGTGTAGTGTAGTGTAGTATTAGTGTAGTGTAGTGTAGTATTAGTGTAGTGTAGTATTAGTGTAGTGTAGTGTAGTGTAGTGTAGTATTAGTGTAGTGTAGTATTAGTGTAGTGTAGTATTAGTGCAGTATTAGTGTAGTGTAGTATTAGTGTAGTGTAGTATTAGTGTAGTGTAGTGTTAGTGTAGTGTAGTGTTAGTGTAGTATTAGTGTAGTGTAGTATTAGTGTAGTGTAGTATTAGTGTAGTATTAGTGTAGTGTAGTGTAGTATTAGTGTAGTGTAGTGTAGTGTAGTGTAGTATTAGTGTAGTGTAGTGTAGTGTAGTTAGTGTAGTGTAGTATTAGTGTAGTGTAGTGTAGTGCAGTATTAGTGCAGTGTAGTATTAGTGTAGTGTAGTGTAGTGTAGTGTAGTGTTAGTGCAGTATTAGTGTAGTGTAGTGTTAGTGCAGTATTAGTGCAGGGTAGTATTAGTGTAGTGTAGTGTAGTGTAGTGTAGTATTAGTGTAGTGTAGTGTAGTGTAGTATTAGTGTAGTGTAGTGTAGTGTAGTATTAGTGTAGTTAGTGTAGTGTAGTGCAGTATTAGTGCAGTGTAGTGTTAGTGTAGTGTAGTGTAGTGTAGTATTAGTGTAGTGTAGTTAGTGTAGTGTAGTGTAGTGTAGTATTAGTGTAGTGTAGTGTAGTATTAGTGTAGTGTAGTGTTAGTGTAGTATTAGTGTAGTGTAGTTAGTGCAGTATTAGTGTAGTGTAGTGTAGTGTAGTATTAGTGTAGTGTAGTGTTAGTGTAGTATTAGTGTAGTGTAGTATTAGTGCAGTATTAGTGTAGTGTAGTGTAGTGTAGTATTAGTGTAGTGTAGTGTAGTGTAGTGTAGTATTAGTGTAGTGTAGTGTAGTTAGTGTAGTGTAGTGTAGTGTAGTATTAGTGTAGTGTAGTGTAGTGTAGTATTAGTGTAGTGTAGTATTAGTGTAGTGTTAGTGTAGTGTAGTGTTAGTGTAGTGTAGTGTAGTGTAGTATTAGTGTAGTGTAGTGTAGTATTAGTGTAGTGCAGTATTAGTGCAGTGTAGTATTAGTGTAGTGCAGTATTAGTGCAGTGTAGTATTAGTGTAGTGTAGTATTAGTGCAGTGTAGTATTAGTGTAGTGTAGTGTAGTATTAGTGTAGTGTAGTGTAGTGTAGTATTAGTGTAGTGTAGTGTAGTGTAGTATTAGTGTAGTGTAGTGTAGTTAGTGTAGTGTAGTGTAGTGTAGTGTAGTGTAGTATTAGTGTAGTGTAGTGTAGTGTAGTATTAGTGTAGTGTAGTATTAGTGTAGTGTTAATGTAGTGTTAGTGTAGTGTAGTATTAGTGTAGTGTAGTGTAGTGTAGTATTAGTGTAGTGTAGTATTAGTGTAGTGTAGTATTAGTGTAGTGTAGTGTAGTATTAGTGTAGTGTAGTGTAGTTAGTGTAGTGTAGTGTAGTGTAGTATTAGTGTAGTGTAGTATTAGTGTAGTGTAGTATTAGTGTAGTGTTAGTGTAGTGTAGTATTAGTGTAGTGTAGTGTAGTGTAGTATTAGTGTAGTGTAGTATTAGTGTAGTGTAGTATTAGTGTAGTGTAGTGTAGTATAGTGCAGTGTAGTATTAGTGTAGTGTAGTGTAGTATTAGTGTAGTGCAGTATTAGTGCAGTGTAGTATTAGTGTAGTGCAGTATTAGTGCAGTGTAGTATTAGTGTAGTGTAGTATTAGTGTAGTGTAGTATTAGTGCAGTGTAGTATTAGTGTAGTGTAGTGTAGTGTAGTGTAGTATTAGTGTAGTGTAGTGTAGTATTAGTGTAGTGTAGTGTATTGTAGTGTAGTATTAGTGTAGTGTAGTTAGTGTAGTGTAGTGTAGTGTAGTATTAGTGTAGTGTAGTGTAGTGTAGTGTAGTATTAGTGTAGTGTAGTATTAGTGTAGTGTTAGTGTAGTGTTAGTGTAGTGTAGTATTAGTGTAGTGTAGTGTAGTGTAGTATTAGTGTAGTGTAGTATTAGTGTAGTGTAGTATTAGTGTAGTGCAGTGTAGTATTAGTGTAGTGTAGTGTAGTGTAGTATTAGTGTAGTGCAGTATTAGTGCAGTGTAGTATTAGTGTAGTGTAGTATTAGTGTAGTGTAGTATTAGTGTAGTGTAGTGTAGTGCAGTGTAGTATTAGTGTAGTGTAGTGTAGTATTAGTGTAGTGCAGTATAAGTGTAGGGTAGTATTAGTGTAGTGTAGTGTAGTGTAGTATTAGTGTAGTGAAGTGTAGTATTAGTGTAGTGTAGTATTAGTGTAGTGTTAGTGTAGTGTTAGTGTAGTGCAGTATTAGTGTAGTGTAGTATTAGTGTAGTGTAGTATTAGTGTATTGTAGTGTAGTGTAGTATTAGTGTAGTGTAGTATTAGTGTAGTGTAGTGTAGTGTAGTATTAGTGTAGTGTAGTATTAGTGTAGTGTAGTGTAGTGTAGTGTAGTGTAGTATTAGTGTAGTGTAGTATTAGTGTAGTGTAGTATTAGTGCAGTATTAGTGTAGTGTAGTGTAGTATTAGTGTAGTGTAGTATTAGTGTAGTGTAGTATTAGTGCAGTATTAGTGTAGTGTAGTGTAGTATTAGTGTAGTGTAGTATTAGTGCAGTATTAGTGTAGTGTAGTGTAGTATTAGTGTAGTGTAGTATTAGTGTAGTGTTAGTGTAGTTAGTGTAGTATTAGTGTAGTGTAGTATTAGTGTAGTATTAGTGTAGTGTAGTGTAGTGTAGTGTAGTGTTAGTGCAGTATTAGTGTAGTGTAGTGTAGTGTTAGTGCAGTATTAGTGCAGTGTAGTATTAGTGTAGTGTAGTGTAGTGTAGTGTAGTGTAGTGTAGTATTAGTGTAGTGTAGTGTAGTGTAGTGTAGTGTAGTATTAGTGTAGTGTAGTGTAGTGTAGTATTAGTGTAGTTAGTGTAGTGTAGTGCAGTATTAGTGCAGTGTAGTGTTAGTGTAGTGTAGTGTAGTGTAGTGTAGTATTAGTGTAGTGTAGTGTAGTATTAGTGTAGTGTAGTATTAGTGTAGTGTAGTGTAGTGTAGTATTAGTGTAGTGTAGTATTAGTGTAGTGTAGTATTAGTGCAGTATTAGTGTAGTGTAGTATTAGTGTAGTGTAGTATTAGTGTAGTGTAGTGTTAGTGTAGTGTAGTGTTAGTGTAGTATTAGTGTAGTGTAGTATTAGTGTAGTGTAGTATTAGTGTAGTGTAGTGTAGTATTAGTGTAGTGTAGTGTAGTGTAGTGTAGTATTAGTGTAGTGTAGTGTAGTGTAGTTAGTGTAGTGTAGTGTAGTGTAGTGTAGTATTAGTGTAGTGTAGTGTAGTGCAGTATTAGTGCAGTGTAGTATTAGTGTAGTGTAGTGTAGTGTAGTGTAGTGTTAGTGCAGTATTAGTGTAGTGTAGTGTTAGTGCAGTATTAGTGCAGTGTAGTATTAGTGTAGTGTAGTGTAGTGTAGTGTAGTATTAGTGTAGTGTAGTGTAGTGTAGTGTAGTGTAGTATTAGTGTAGTGTAGTGTAGTGTAGTATTAGTGTAGTTAGTGTAGTGTAGTGCAGTATTAGTGCAGTGTAGTGTTAGTGTAGTGTAGTGTAGTGTAGTATTAGTGTAGTGTAGTGTAGTTAGTGTAGTGTAGTGTAGTGTAGTATTAGTGTAGTGTTAATGTAGTGTTAGTGTAGTGTAGTATTAGTGTAGTGTAGTGTAGTGTAGTATTAGTGTAGTGTAGTATTAGTGTAGTGTAGTATTAGTGTAGTGTAGTGTAGTGTAGTATTAGTGTAGTGTAGTGTAGTTAGTGTAGTGTAGTGTAGTGTAGTATTAGTGTAGTGTAGTGTAGTATTAGTGTAGTGTAGTATTAGTGTAGTGTTAGTGTAGTGTAGTATTAGTGTAGTGTAGTGTAGTGTAGTATTAGTGTAGTGTAGTATTAGTGTAGTGTAGTATTAGTGTAGTGTAGTGTAGTATAGTGCAGTGTAGTATTAGTGTAGTGTAGTGTAGTGTAGTATTAGTGTAGTGCAGTATTAGTGCAGTGTAGTATTAGTGTAGTGCAGTATTAGTGCAGTGTAGTATTAGTGTAGTGTAGTATTAGTGTAGTGTAGTATTAGTGCAGTGTAGTATTAGTGTAGTGTAGTGTAGTATTAGTGTAGTGTAGTGTAGTGTAGTATTAGTGTAGTGTAGTGTATTGTAGTGTAGTATTAGTGTAGTGTAGTTAGTGTAGTGTAGTGTAGTATTAGTGTAGTGTAGTGTAGTGTAGTGTAGTATTAGTGTAGTGTAGTATTAGTGTAGTGTTAGTGTAGTGTTAGTGTAGTGTAGTATTAGTGTAGTGTAGTGTAGTGTAGTATTAGTGTAGTGTAGTATTAGTGTAGTGTAGTATTAGTGTAGTGCAGTGTAGTATTAGTGTAGTGTAGTGTAGTGTAGTATTAGTGTAGTGCAGTATTAGTGCAGTGTAGTATTAGTGTAGTGTAGTATTAGTGTAGTGTAGTATTAGTGTAGTGTAGTGTAGTGCAGTGTAGTATTAGTGTAGTGTAGTATTAGTGTAGTGCAGTATTAGTGTAGTGTAGTATTAGTGTAGTGTAGTGTAGTGTAGTATTAGTGTAGTGTAGTGTAGTATTAGTGTAGTGTAGTATTAGTGTAGTGTTAGTGTAGTGTTAGTGTAGTGCAGTATTAGTGTAGTGTAGTATTAGTGTAGTGTAGTATTAGTGTAGTGTAGTGTAGTGTAGTATTAGTGTAGTGTAGTATTAGTGTAGTGTAGTGTAGTGTAGTATTAGTGTAGTGTAGTATTAGTGTAGTGTAGTGTAGTGTAGTGTAGTATTAGTGTAGTGTAGTATTAGTGTAGTGTAGTATTAGTGCAGTATTAGTGTAGTGTAGTGTAGTATTAGTGTAGTATTAGTGTAGTGTAGTATTAGTGCAGTATTAGTGTAGTGTAGTGTAGTATTAGTGTAGTGTAGTATTAGTGCAGTATTAGTGTAGTGTAGTGTAGTATTAGTGTAGTGTAGTATTAGTGTAGTGTTAGTGTAGTTAGTGTAGTATTAGTGTAGTGTAGTATTAGTGTAGTATTAGTGTAGTGTAGTGTAGTGTAGTGTAGTGTTAGTGCAGTATTAGTGTAGTGTAGTGTTAGTGCAGTATTAGTGCAGTGTAGTATTAGTGTAGTGTAGTGTAGTGTAGTGTAGTATTAGTGTAGTGTAGTGTAGTGTAGTGTAGTATTAGTGTAGTGTAGTGTAGTGTAGTATTAGTGTAGTTAGTGTAGTGTAGTGCAGTATTAGTGCAGTGTAGTGTTAGTGTAGTGTAGTGTAGTATTAGTGTAGTGTAGTGTAGTATTAGTGTAGTGTAGTATTAGTGTAGTGTAGTGTAGTGTAGTATTAGTGTAGTGTAGTATTAGTGTAGTGTAGTATTAGTGCAGTATTAGTGTAGTGTAGTATTAGTGTAGTGTAGTATTAGTGTAGTGTAGTGTTAGTGTAGTGTAGTGTTAGTGTA
This sequence comes from Hyla sarda, assembly GCF_029499605.1. Lineage (NCBI taxonomy): Eukaryota > Metazoa > Chordata > Amphibia > Anura > Hylidae > Hyla > Hyla sarda. The sequence goes on from NW_026608268.1 coordinate 38,095, forward strand.
GTATTAGTGTAGTGTAGTATTAGTGTAGTGTAGTATTAGTGTAGTATTAGTGTAGTGTAGTGTAGTGTAGTATTAGTGTAGTGTAGTGTAGTGTAGTATTAGTGTAGTGTAGTGTAGTGTAGTTAGTGTAGTGTAGTGTAGTGTAGTGTAGTGTAGTATTAGTGTAGTGTAGTGTAGTGCAGTATTAGTGCAGTGTAGTATTAGTGTAGTGTAGTGTAGTGTAGTGTAGTGTAGTGTTAGTGCAGTATTAGTGTAGTGTAGTGTTAGTGCAGTATTAGTGCAGTGTAGTATTAGTGTAGTGTAGTGTAGTGTAGTATTAGTGTAGTGTAGTGTAGTGTAGTGTAGTATTAGTGTAGTGTAGTGTAGTGTAGTATTAGTGTAGTTAGTGTAGTGTAGTGCAGTATTAGTGCAGTGTAGTGTTAGTGTAGTGTAGTGTAGTGTAGTATTAGTGTAGTGTAGTGTAGTTAGTGTAGTGTAGTGTAGTGTAGTGTAGTATTAGTGTAGTGTAGTGTAGTGTAGTATTAGTGTAGTGTAGTGTTAGTGTAGTATTAGTGTAGTGTAGTTAGTGCAGTATTAGTGTAGTGTAGTGTAGTGTAGTATTAGTGTAGTGTAGTGTTAGTGTAGTATTAGTGTAGTGTAGTATTAGTGCAGTATTAGTGTAGTGTAGTGTAGTGTAGTATTAGTGTAGTGTAGTGTAGTGTAGTGTAGTGTAGTATTAGTGTAGTGTAGTGTAGTGTAGTTAGTGTAGTGTAGTGTAGTGTAGTGTAGTATTAGTGTAGTGTAGTGTAGTGTAGTATTAGTGTAGTGTAGTATTAGTGTAGTGTTAGTGTAGTGTTAGTGTAGTGTAGTGTTAGTGTAGTGTAGTGTAGTGTAGTATTAGTGTAGTGTAGTGTAGTATTAGTGTAGTGCAGTATTAGTGCAGTGTAGTATTAGTGTAGTGCAGTATTAGTGCAGTGTAGTATTAGTGTAGTGTAGTATTAGTGTAGTGTAGTATTAGTGCAGTGTAGTATTAGTGTAGTGTAGTATTAGTGTAGTGTAGTGTAGTGTAGTGTAGTGTAGTGTAGTATTAGTGTAGTGTAGTGTAGTGTAGTATTAGTGTAGTGTAGTGTAGTGTAGTGTAGTTAGTGTAGTGTAGTGTAGTGTAGTGTAGTATTAGTGTAGTGTAGTGTAGTGTAGTGTAGTATTAGTGTAGTGTAGTATTAGTGTAGTGTTAGTGTAGTGTTAGTGTAGTGTAGTATTAGTGAAGTGTAGTGTAGTGTAGTATTAGTGTAGTGTAGTATTAGTGTAGTGTAGTGTAGTGTAGTGTAGTATTAGTGTAGTGTAGTTAGTGTAGTGTAGTGTAGTGTAGTATTAGTGTAGTGTAGTGTAGTGTAGTATTAGTGTAGTGTAGTATTAGTGTAGTGTTAGTGTAGTATTAGTGTAGTGTAGTGTAGTGTAGTATTAGTGTAGTGTAGTATTAGTGTAGTGTAGTATTAGTGTAGTGTAGTGTAGTATAGTGCAGTGTAGTATTAGTGTAGTGTAGTGTAGTGTAGTATTAGTGTAGTGCAGTATTAGTGCAGTGTAGTATTAGTGTAGTGTAGTGTAGTGTAGTATTAGTGTAGTGTAGTATTAGTGTAGTGTAGTGTAGTGTAGTATTAGTGTAGTGTAGTATTAGTGTAGTGTAGTGTAGTGTAGTGTAGTATTAGTGTAGTGTAGTATTAGTGTAGTGTAGTATTAGTGCAGTATTAGTGTAGTGTAGTGTAGTATTAGTGTAGTGTAGTATTAGTGTAGTGTAGTATTAGTGCAGTATTAGTGTAGTGTAGTGTAGTATTAGTGTAGTGTAGTATTAGTGCAGTATTAGTGTAGTGTAGTGTAGTATTAGTGTAGTGTAGTATTAGTGTAGTGTTAGTGTAGTTAGTGTAGTATTAGTGTAGTGTAGTATTAGTGTAGTATTAGTGTAGTGTAGTGTAGTGTAGTGTAGTGTTAGTGCAGTATTAGTGTAGTGTAGTGTAGTGTTAGTGCAGTATTAGTGCAGTGTAGTATTAGTGTAGTGTAGTGTAGTGTAGTGTAGTATTAGTGTAGTGTAGTGTAGTGTAGTGTAGTATTAGTGTAGTGTAGTGTAGTGTAGTATTAGTGTAGTTAGTGTAGTGTAGTGCAGTATTAGTGCAGTGTAGTGTTAGTGTAGTGTAGTGTAGTGTAGTGTAGTATTAGTGTAGTGTAGTGTAGTGTAGTTAGTGTAGTGTAGTGTAGTGTAGTATTAGTGTAGTGTAGTGTAGTGTAGTATTAGTGTAGTGTAGTGTTAGTGTAGTATTAGTGTAGTGTAGTATTAGTGCAGTATTAGTGTAGTGTAGTGTAGTATTAGTGTAGTGTAGTGTAGTGTAGTGTAGTATTAGTGTAGTGTAGTGTAGTGTAGTGTAGTTAGTGTAGTGTAGTGTAGTGTAGTATTAGTGTATTGTAGTGTAGTGTAGTGTAGTATTAGTGTAGTGTAGTATTAGTGTAGTGTTAGTGTAGTGTTAGTGTAGTGTAGTGTTAGTGTAGTGTAGTGTAGTGTAGTATTAGTGTAGTGTAGTGTAGTGTAGTATTAGTGTAGTGCAGTATTAGTGCAGTGTAGTATTAGTGTAGTGCAGTATTAGTGCAGTGTAGTATTAGTGTAGTGTAGTATTAGTGTAGTGTAGTATTAGTGCAGTGTAGTATTAGTGTAGTGTAGTGTAGTGTAGTGTAGTGTAGTATTAGTGTAGTGTAGTGTAGTGTAGTATTAGTGTAGTGTAGTGTAGTGTAGTGTAGTATTAGTGTAGTGTAGTGTAGTGTAGTTAGTGTAGTGTAGTGTAGTGTAGTATTAGTGTAGTGTAGTGTAGTGTAGTGTAGTGTAGTATTAGTGTAGTGTAGTATTAGTGTAGTGTTAGTGTAGTGTTAGTGTAGTGTAGTATTAGTGTAGTGTAGTGTAGTGTAGTATTAGTGTAGTGTAGTATTAGTGTAGTGTAGTATTAGTGTAGTGTAGTGTAGTGTAGTGTAGTATTAGTGTAGTGTAGTGTAGTGTAGTTAGTGTAGTGTAGTATTAGTGTAGTGTAGTTTAGTGTAGTGTAGTATTAGTGTAGTGTTAGTGTAGTGTTAGTGTAGTGTTAGTGTAGTGCTAGTGCAGTATTAGTGTAGTATTAGTGTAGTGTTGGTGTAGTATTAGTGTAGTGTAGTGTTAGTGTAGTATTAGTGTAGTTAGTGTAGTGTTAGTTCAGTATTAGTGTAGTGTAGTATTAGTGTAGTGTTAGTGTAGTGTTAGTGTAGTGTAGTATTAGTGTAGTGTAGTGTTAGTGCAGTATTAGTGTAGTGTAGTATTAGTGTAGTGTTAGTGTAGTGTAGTATTAGTGTAGTGTAGTGTAGTGTTAGTGTAGTATTAGTGTAGTATTAGTGTAGTGTAGTGTTAGTGCAGTATTAGTGTAGTGTTAGTGCAGTATTAGTGTAGTGTAGTTAGTGTAGTGTAGTGTTAGTGTAGTGTAGTGTAGTGTTAGTGTAGTATTAGTGTAGTTAGTGTAGTATTAGTGTAGTTTAGTGTAGTATTAGTGTAGTGTAGTGTAGTATTAGTGTAGTGTTAGTGCAGTATTAATGTAGTTAGTGTAGTGTAGTGTTAGTGTAGTATCAGTGTAGTGTAGTATTAGTGTAGTGTAGTTAGTGTAGTGTAGTGTTAGTGTAGTATTAGTGCAGTATTAGTGTAGTGTAGTGTTAGTGTAGTATCAGTGTAGTGTAGTGTAGTGTAGTGTTAGTGTAGTGTAGTGTTAGTGTAGTGTAGTGCAGTATTAGTGTAGTATTAGTGTAGTGTAGTATTAGTGTAGTATTAGTTTAGTGTAGTATTAGTGTAGTATTAGTGTAGTGTAGTATTAGTGTAGTATTAGTGTAGTGTAGTATTAGTGTAGTATTAGTGTAGTGTAGTGTTAGTGTAGTGTAGTGCAGTATTAGTGTAGTATTAGTGTAGTGTAGTATTAGTGTAGTATTAGTGTAGTGTAGTATTAGTGTAGTGTAGTATTAGTGTAGTATTAGTGTAGTGTAGTATTAGTGTAGTATTAGTGTAGTGTAGTGTTAGTGTAGTGTAGTGCAGTATTAGTGTAGTATTAGTGTAGTGCAGTATTAGTGTAGTATTAGTGTAGTGTAGTATTAGTGTAGTGTAGTGTTAGTGTAGTGTAGTGCAGTATTAGTGTAGTATTAGTGTAGTGTAGTATAAGTGTAGTGTAGTATTAGTGTAGTGTTAGTGTAGTGTAGTGTAGTATTAGTGTAGTGTAGTGCAGTATTAGTGTAGTATTAGTGTAGTGTAGTATTAGTGTAGTGTAGTATTAGTTTAGTGTAGTGTAGTGTAGTATTAGTGTAGTGTAGTATTAGTGTAGTGTTAGTGTAGTTTAGTGTAGTATTAGTGTAGTATTAGTGTAGTGTAGTATTAGTGTAGTGCAGTATTAGTGTAGTATTAGTGTAGTGTAGTATTAGTGTAGTGTAGTATTAGTGTAGTGTTAGTGTAGTGTAGTATTAGTGTAGTGTAGTATTAGTGTAGTGTTAGTGTAGTGTAGTATTAGTGTAGTGTAGTATTAGTGTAGTGTAGTATTAGTGTAGTGTTAGTGTAGTGTAGTATTAGTGTAGTGTAGTATTAGTGTAGTGTAGTATTAGTGTAGTGTTAGTGTAGTGTAGTATTAGTGTAGTGTAGTATTAGTGTAGTGTAGTATTAGTGTAGTGTTAGTGTAGTGTAGTATTAGTGTAGTGTAGTATTAGTGTAGTGTTAGTGTAGTGTAGTATTAGTGTAGTGTAGTATTAGTGTAGTGTTAGTGTAGTGTTAGTGTAGTATTAGTGTAGTGTAGTATTAGTGTAGTGTAGTATTAGTGTAGTGTTAGTGTAGTGTAGTATTAGTGTAGTGTAGTATTAGTGTAGTGTTAGTGTAGTGTAGTATTAGTGTAGTGTAGTGCAGTATTAGTATAGTATTAGTGTAGTGTAGTATTAGTGTAGTGTAGTATTAGTGTAGTGTTAGTGTAGTGTAGTATTAGTGTAGTGTAGTATTAGTGTAGTGTTAGTGTAGTGTAGTATTAGTGTAGTGTAGTATTAGTGTAGTGTTAGTGTAGTGTAGTATTAGTGTAGTGTAGTATTAGTGTAGTGTTAGTGTAGTGTAGTATTAGTGTAGTGTAGTATTAGTGTAGTGTTAGTGTAGTGTAGTATTAGTGTAGTGTTAGTGTAGTGTTAGTGTAGTATTAGTGTAGTGTAGTATTAGTGTAGTGTAGTATTAGTGTAGTGTTAGTGTAGTGTAGTATTAGTGTAGTGTTAGTGTAGTATAGTGTAGTATTAGTGTAATGTAGTGCAGTATTAGTGTAGTATTAGTGTAGTGTAGTATTAGTGTAGTGTAGTATTAGTGTAGTGTTAGTGTAGTGTAGTATTAGTGTAGTGTAGTGTTAGTGTAGTGTAGTGTAGTATTAGTGTAGTGTAGTATTAGTGTAGTGTAGTGTAGTATTAGTGTAGTGTAGTCTAGTGTAGTATTAGTGTAGTCTAGTGTAGTATTAGTGTAGTGTAGTGTTAGTGTAGTGTAGTGTAGTATTAGTGTAGTGTAGTATTAGTGTAGTGTAGTATTAGTGTAGTGTAGTGTAGTATTAGTGTAGTGTTAGTTTAGTGTAGTGTAGTATTAGTGTAGTGTAGTATTAGTGTAGTGTAGTATTAGTGTAGTGTAGTGTAGTATTAGTGTAGTGTAGTATTAGTGTTGTGTTAGTGTAGTTTAGTGTAGTATTAGTGTAGTGTAGTGTTATTGTAGTGTAGTGTAGTATTAGTGTAGTATTAGTGTAGTGTAGTATTAGTGTAGTGTAGTATTAGTGTAGTGTTAGTGTAGTGTAGTATTAGTGTAGTGTAGTGTTAGTGTAGTGTAGTGTAGTATTAGTGTAGTGTAGTATTAGTGTAGTGTAGTGTAGTATTAGTGTAGTGTAGTCTAGTGTAGTATTAGTGTAGTCTAGTGTAGTATTAGTGTAGTGTAGTGTTAGTGTAGTGTAGTGTAGTATTAGTGTAGTGTAGTATTAGTGTAGTGTAGTATTAGTGTAGTGTAGTGTAGTATTAGTGTAGTGTTAGTGTAGTGTAGTGTAGTATTAGTGTAGTGTAGTATTAGTGTAGTGTTAGTGTAGTGTAGTATTAGTGTAGTGTAGTATTAGTGTAGTGTAGTGTAGTATTAGTGTAGTGTAGTATTAGTGTAGTGTAGTATTAGTGTAGTGTAGTGCAGTATTAGTGTAGTATTAGTGTAGTATTAGTGTAGTGTAGTATTAGTGTAGTGTAGTATTAGTGTAGTGTAGTGTAGTATTAGTGTAGCGTAGTATTAGTGTAGTGTAGTGTAGTGTAGTATTAGTGTAGTGTAGTGTAGTTAGTGTAGTGTAGTATTAGTGTAGTGTTAGTGTAGTGTAGTGTAGTATTAGTGTAGTGTTAGTGTAGTGTAGTGTAGTATTAGTGTAGTGTAGTATTAGTGTAGTGTAGTTTAGTGTAGTGTAGTATTAGTGTAGTGTTAGTGTAGTGTTAGTGTAGTGTTAGTGCAGTATTAGTGTAGTATTATTGTAGTGTTAGTGTAGTATTAGTGTAGTGTAGTGTTAGTGTAGTATTAGTGTAGTTAGTGTAGTGTTAGTTCAGTATTAGTGTAGTGTAGAATTAGTGTAGTGTTAGTGTAGTGTTAGTGTAGTGTAGTATTAGTGTAGTGTAGTGTTAGTGCAGTATTAGTGTAGTGTAGTATTAGTGTAGTGTAGTATTAGTGTAGTATTAGTGTAGTATTAGTGTAGTGTAGTGTAGTTAGTGTAGTGTAGTATTAGTGTAGTGTAGTATTGGTGTAGTCTATTGTAGTATTAGTGTAGTGTAGTGTAGTATTAGTGTAGTGTAGTATTAGTGCAGTATTAGTATAGTGTTAGTGTAGTGTGGTGTAGTATTAGTGTAGTGTTAGTGTAGTATTAGTGCAGTATTAGTGTAGTTAGTGCAGTATTAGTTTAGTATTAGTGTAGTGTAGTTAGTGCAGTATTAGTGTAGTGTAGTATTAGTGTAGTGTAGTGTAGTATTAGTGTAGTGTAGTATTAGTGTAGTGTAGTGTAGTATTAGTGTAGTGTAGTGTAGTATTAGTGTAGTGTAGTATTAGTGTAGTGTAGTATTAGTGTAGTGTAGTGTAGTGTTAGTGCAGTATTAGTGTAGTGTAGTATTAGTGTAGTGTAGTATTAGTGTAGTATTAGTGTAGTGTTAGTGCAGTATTAGTGTAGGGTAGTGCAGTATTAGTGTAGTGTAATTAGTGTAGTGTAGTGTTAGTGTAGTATTAGTGTAGTGTAGTTAGTGTAGTGTAGTGTTAGTGTAGTATTAGTGCAGTATTAGTGTAGTGTAGTATTAGTGTAGTGTAGTATTAGTGCAGTATTAGTGTAGTGTAGTATTAGTGTAGTGTAGTGTAGTATTAGTGTAGTGTAGTATTAGTGCAGTATTAGTGTAGTGTAGTGTAGTATTAGTGTAGTGAAGTATTAGTGTAGTGTAGTGTAGTATTAGTGTAGTGTAGTATTAGTGCAGTATTAGTGTAGTGTAGTATTAGTGTAGTATTAATGTAGTGTAGTGTAGTATTAGTGTAGTGTAGTATTAGTGCAGTATTAGTATAGTGTTAGTGTAGTGTAGTATTAGTGTAGTGTTAGTGTAGTATTAGTGCAGTATAAGTGTAGTGTAGTATTAGTGCAGTATTAGTGTAGTGTAGTATTAGTGTAGTGTAGTATTAGTGCAGTATTAGTGTAGTTTAGTGTAGTGTAGTATTAGTGTAGTGTAGTGTAGTGTTAGTGTAGTGTAGTATTCGTGTAGTGTTAGTGTAGTATTAGTGCAGTATTAGTGTAGTGTAGTGTAGTATTAGTGTAGTATTAGTGTAGTATTAGTGTAGTGTAGTGTAGTGTTAGTGTAGTGTAGTATTCGTGTAGTGTTAGTGTAGTATTAGTGCAGTATTAGTGTAGTGTCGTGCAGTATTAGTGTAGTGTAGTGTTAGTGTAGTATTAGTGTAGTATTAGTGTAGTGTAGTATTAGTGTAGTGTAGTTAGTGTAGTGTTAGTGTAGTATTAGTGTAGTGTAGTGTAGTATTAGTTTAGTGTAGTATTAGTGTAGTGTAGTGTAGTATTAGTGTAGGGTAGTGTAGTATTAGTGTAGTGTAGTGTAGTATTAGTGTAGTGTAGTGTTAGTGCAGTATTAGTGTAGTGTAGTTAGTGCAGTATTAGTGTAGTGTAGTATTAGTGTAGTGTAGTATTAGTGTAGTGTAGTTAGTGCAGTATTAGTGTAGTGTAGTGTAGTATTAGTGTAGTGTAATATTAGTGTAGTGTAGTGTAGTATTAGTGTAGTGTAGTATTAGTGTAGTGTAGTATTAGTGTAATGTAGTTAGTGTAGTGTAGTATTAGTGTAGTGTAGTATTAGTGTAGTGTAGTATTAGTGTAGTGTAGTTAGTGTAGTGTAGTATTACTGTAGTGTAGTGTAGTTATTGTAGTGTAGTATTAGTGTAGTGTAGTATTAGTGTAGTGTAGTGTTAGTGTAGTATTAGTGTAGTGTAGTATTAGTGTAGTTTAGTATTAGTGTAGTGTAGTTAGTGTAGTGTAGTATTACTGTAGTGTAGTGTAGTTATTGTAGTGTAGTATTAGTGTAGTGTAGTATTAGTGCAGTATTAGTGTAGTGTAGTGTTAGTGTAGTATTAGTGTAGTGTAGTGTTAGTGTAGTGTTAGTGTAGTATTAGTGTAGTGTAGTGTAGTTAGTGTAGTGTAGTTATTGTTAGTGTAGTATTAGTGTAGTGTAGTATTAGTGTAGTGTAGTGTAGTTAGTGTAGTGTAGTATTAGAGTAGTGTAGTATTAGTGTAGTGTAGTGTTAGTGTAGTATTAGTGTAGTGTAGTATTAGTGTAGTGTAGTGTAGTATTAGTGTAGTGTAGTTAGTGTAGTGTAATATTAGTGTAGTGTAGTATTAGTGCAGTATTAGTGTAGTTAGTGAAGTGTAGTATTAGTGTAGTGTAGTGTAGTATTAGTGTAGTGTAGTATTAGTGTAGTGTAGTATTAGTGTAGTGTAGTATTAGTGCAGTATTAGTGTAGTGTAGTGTTAGTGTAGTATTAGTGTAGTGTAGTGTTAGTGTAGTATTAGTGTAGTGTAGTGTAGTATTAGTGTAGTGTAGTATAAGTGTAGTGTAGTATTAGTGTAGTGTAGTGTAGTATTAGTGTAGTGTTAGTGCAGTATTAGTGTAGTTAGTGTAGTGCAGTGTTAGTGCAGTATTAGTGTAGTGTAGTGTTAGTGCAGTATTAGTGTAGTGTAGTGTTAGTGCAGTATTAGTGTAGTGTAGTGTTAGTGTAGTTAGTGTAGTGTAGTGTTAGTGTAGTGTAGTGTTAGTGTAGTGCAGTATTAGTGTAGTTAGTGTAGTATTAGTGTAGTGTAGTGTTAGTGCAGTATTAGTGTAGTGTTAGTGTAGTGTTAATGTAGTGTTAGTGCAGTATTAGTGTAGTGTAGTGTAGTGCTAGTGTAGTTAGTGTAGTGTTAGTGCAGTTAGTGTAGTGTTAGTGTAGTGTTAGTTCAGTGTAGTGTTAGTGCAGTATTAGTGTAGTGTAGTATTAGTTTAGTTAGTGTAGTGTAGTATTACTGTAGTGTAGTGTAGTTATTGTAGTGTAGTATTAGTGTAGTGTAGTATTAGTGTAGTATTAGTGTAGTGTAGTGTTAGTGTAGTATTAGTGTAGTGTAGTATTAGTGTAGTGTAGTATTAGTGTAGTGTAGTTAGTGTAGTGTAGTATTACTGTAGTGTAGTGTAGTTATTGTAGTGTAGTATTAGTGTAGTGTAGTATTAGTGCAGTATTAGTGTAGTGTAGTGTTAGTGTAGTATTAGTGTAGTGTAGTGTTAGTGTAGTGTTAGTGTAGTATTAGTGTAGTGTAGTGTAGTTAGTGTAGTGTAGTTATTGTTAGTGTAGTATTAGTGTAGTGTAGTATTAGTGTAGTGTAGTGTAGTTAGTGTAGTGTAGTATTAGAGTAGTGTAGTATTAGTGTAGTGTAGTGTTAGTGTAGTATTAGTGTAGTGTAGTATTAGTGTAGTGTAGTGTAGTATTAGTGTAGTGTAGTTAGTGTAGTGTAATATTAGTGTAGTGTAGTATTAGTGCAGTATTAGTGTAGTTAGTGAAGTGTAGTATTAGTGTAGTGTAGTGTAGTATTAGTGTAGTGTAGTATTAGTGTAGTGTAGTATTAGTGTAGTGTAGTATTAGTGCAGTATTAGTGTAGTGTAGTGTTAGTGTAGTATTAGTGTAGTGTAGTGTTAGTGTAGTATTAGTGTAGTGTAGTGTAGTATTAGTGTAGTGTAGTATAAGTGTAGTGTAGTATTAGTGTAGTGTAGTGTAGTATTAGTGTAGTGTTAGTGCAGTATTAGTGTAGTTAGTGTAGTGCAGTGTTAGTGCAGTATTAGTGTAGTGTAGTGTTAGTGCAGTATTAGTGTAGTGTAGTGTTAGTGCAGTATTAGTGTAGTGTAGTGTTAGTGTAGTTAGTGTAGTGTAGTGTTAGTGTAGTGTAGTGTTAGTGTAGTGCAGTATTAGTGTAGTTAGTGTAGTATTAGTGTAGTGTAGTGTTAGTGCAGTATTAGTGTAGTGTTAGTGTAGTGTTAATGTAGTGTTAGTGCAGTATTAGTGTAGTGTAGTGTAGTGCTAGTGTAGTTAGTGTAGTGTTAGTGCAGTTAGTGTAGTGTTAGTGTAGTGTTAGTTCAGTGTAGTGTTAGTGCAGTATTAGTGTAGTGTAGTATTAGTTTAGTTAGTGTAGTGTAGTGTTAGTGCAGTATTAGTGTAGTATTAGTGTAGTTAGTGTAGTGTAGTGTTAGTGCAGTATTAGTGTAGTTAGTGTAGTGTAGTGTTAGTGTAGTGTTAGTGCAGTATTAGTGTAGTGTTAGTGCAGTATTAGTGTAGTGTTAGTGTAGTGTTAGTGTAGTTAGTGTAGTGTTAGTGTAGTTAGTGTAGTGTTAGTGTAGTATTAGTGTAGTTAGTGTAGTGTAGTGTTAGTGCAGTATTAGTGTAGTTTGTGTAGTGTTAGTGTAGTGTTAGTGTAGTGTACTGTTAGTGTAGTGTAGTGTAGTATTAGTGTAGTTAGTGTAGTGTTAGTGCAGTATTAGTGTAGTATTAGTGTAGTGTAGTATTAGTGCAGTATTAGTGTAGTGTAGTATTAGTGTAGTGTAGTGTAGTATTAGTGTAGTGTAGTATTAGTGTAGTGTAGTTAGTACAGTATTAGTGTAGTGTAGTTTAGTGTAGTATTAGTGTAGTGTAGTATTAGTGTAGTGTAGTGTAGTATTAGTGTAGTGTAGTGTAGTATTAGTGTAGTGTAGTATTAGTGTAGTGTAGTTAGTGCAGTATTAGTGTAGTGTAGTGTAGTGTAGTGTAGTATTAGTGTAGTGTAGTATTAGTGTAGTGTAGTTAGTGTAGTGTAGTATTAGTGTAGTGTAGTATTAGTGTAGTATTAGTGTAGTGTAGTGTTAGTGTAGTATTAGTGTAGTGTAGTGTTAGTATAGTGTTAGTGTAGTATTATTGTAGTGTAGTTAGTGTAGTGTAGTTAGTGTTAGTGTAGTTTTAGTGTACTATTAGTGTATTGTAGTATTAGTGTAGTATTAGTGTAGTGTAGTGTAGTATTAGTGTAGTGTAGTGTAGTATTAGTGTATTGTAGTTAGTGTAGTGTAGTATTAGTGTAGTGTAGTATTAGTGTAGTGTTAGTGTAGTATTAGTGTAGTGTAGTATTAGTGTAGTGTAGTGTAGTATTAGTGTAGTGTAGTGTAGTGTAGTTAGTGTAGTATTAGTGTAGTGTAGTATTAGTGAAGTATTAGTGTAGTTAGTGTAGTGTAGTATTAGTGTAGTGTAGTATTAGTGTAGTGTAGTATTAGTGTAGTGTAATGTAGTATTAGTGTAGTGTAGTATTAGTGCAGTATTAGTGTAGTGTTAGTGTAGTATTAGTGTAGTGTAGTGTAGTATTAGTGTAGTTAGTGCAGTATTAGTGTAGTGTAGTGTAGTATTAGTGTAGTGTAGTTAGTGCAGTATTAGTGTAGTGTAGTGTAGTATTAGTGTAGTGTAGTATTAGTGTAGTGTAGTGTAGTATTAGTGTAGTGTAGTATTAGTGTAGTATTAGTGTAGTGTAGTGTTAGTGTAGTATTAGTGTAGTGTAGTGTTAGTGTAGTGTTAGTGTAGTATTAGTGTAGTGTAGTTAGTGTAGTGTAGTTAGTGTTAGTGTAGTATTAGTGTACTATTAGTGTAGTATTAGTGTAGTGTAGTGTAGTATTAGTGTAGTGTAGTGTAGTTAGTGTAGTGTAGTATTAGTGTAGTGTAGTATTAGTGTAGTGTTAGTGTAGTATTAGTGTTGTGTAGTATTAGTGTAGTGTAGTATTAGTGTAGTGTAGTTAGTGTAGTATTAGTGCAGTATTAGTGTAGTTAGTGTAGTGTAGTATTAGTGTAGTGTAGTATTAGTGTAGTGTAGTATTAGTGTAGTGTAATGTAGTATTAGTGTAGTGTAGTGTTAGTGTAGTGTAGTATTAGTGCAGTATTAGTGTAGTGTTAGTGTAGTATTAGTGTAGTGTAGTGTAGTGTAGTATTAGTGTAGTTAGTGCAGTATTATTGTAGTGTAGTGTAGTATTAGTGTAGTATAGTATTAGTGTAGTGTAGTATTAGTGCAGTTAGTGCAGTATTAGTGTAGTGTAGTGTAGTATTAGTGTAGTGTAGTTAGTGCAGTATTAGTGTAGTGTAGTGTAGTATTAGTGTAGTGTAGTGTAGTATTAGTGTAGTGTAGTATTAGTGTAGTGTAGTTAGTGCAGTATTAGTGTAGTGTAGTGTAGTATTAGTGTAGTGTAGTGTAGTATAGTATTAGTGTAGTGTAGTTAGTGCAATATTAGTGTAGTGTAGTATTAGTGTAGTGTAGTATTAGTGTAGTGTAGTTAGTGCAGTATTAGTGTAGTGTAGTATTAGTGTAGTGTAGTGTAGTATTAGTGTAGTGTAGTGTAGTATTAGTGTAGTGTAGTTAGTGCAGTATTAGTTTAGTGTAGTATTAGTGTAGTGTAGTGTAGTATTAGTGTAGTGTAGTATTAGTGTAGTGTAGTATTAGTGTAGTGTAGTTAGTGTAGTATTAGTGCAGTATTAGTGTAGTTAGTGTAGTGTAGTATTAGTGTAGTGTAGTATTAGTGTAGTGTAGTATTAGTGTAGTGTAATGTAGTATTAGTGTAGTATTAGTGTAGTGTAGTATTAGTGCAGTATTAGTGTAGTGTTAGTGTAGTATTAGTGTAGTGTAGTGTAGTATTAGTGTAGTGTAGTGTAGCATTAGTGTTGTTAGTGCAGTATTAGTGTAGTGTAGTGTAGTATTAGTGTAGTGTAGTATTAGTGTAGTGTAGTGTAGTATTAGTGCAGTTAGTGCAGTATTAGTGTAGTGTAGTATTAGTGTAGTGTAGTTAGTGCAGTATTAGTGTAGTGTAGTGTAGTATTAGTGTAGTGTAGTATTAGTGTAGTGTAGTGTAGTATTAGTGTAGTGTAGTTAGTGCAGTATTAGTGTAGTGTAGTGTAGTATTAGTGTAGTGTTGTATTAGTGTAGTGTAGTATAGTATTAGTGTAGTGTAGTTAGTGCAGTATTAGTGTAGTGTAGTATTAGTGTAGTGTAGTATTAGTGTAGTGTAGTTAGTGCAGTATTAGTGTAGTGTAGTATTAGTGTAGTGTAGTGTAGTATTAGTGTAGTGTAGTGTAGTATTAGTGTAGTGTAGTTAGTGCAGTATTAGTTTAGTGTAGTATTAGTGTAGTGTAGTGTAGTATTAGTGTAGTGTAGTATTAGTGTAGTGTAGTTAGTGCAGTATTAGTGTAGTGTAGTGTAGTATTAGTTTAGTGTAGTGTAGTGTAGTATTAGTGTAGTGCAGTATTAGTGTAGTGTAGTTAGTGCTGTATTAGTGTAGTGTAGTATTAGTGTAGTATTAGTGTAGTGTAGTATTAGTGTAGTTAGTGCAGTATTAGTGTAGTGTAGTATTAGTGTAGTGTTAGTGTAGTTAGTGTAGTTTAGTTAGTGTAGTGTAGTGTTAGTGTAGTGTTAGTGTAGTGTAGTTAGTGTAGTATTAGTGTAGTCTAGTATTAGTGTAGTGTAGTGTTAGTGTAGTATTAATGTAGTTAGTGTAGTATTAGTGTAGTCTAGTATTAGTGTAGTGTAGTGTTAGTGTAGTATTAATGTAGTTAGTGTAGTATTAGTGTAGTCTAGTATTAGTGTAGTGTAGTGTTAGTGTAGTATTAGTGTAGTTAGTGCAGTATTAGTGTAGTGTAGTATTAGTGTAGTGTTAGTGTAGTTAGTGTAGTTTAGTTAGTGTAGTGTAGTGTTAGTGTAGTGTTAGTGTAGTGTAGTTAGTGTAGTATTAGTGTAGTCTAGTATTAGTGTAGTGTAGTGTTAGTGTAGTATTAATGTAGTTAGTGTAGTGTAGTGTTAGTGTAGTATTAGTGTAGTTAGTGTAGTGTTAGTGTAGTGTTAGTGTAGTTAGTGTAGTGTAGTGTTAGTGCAGTGTTAGTGTAGTTAGTGTAGTGTAGTGTTAGTGCAGTATTAGTGTAGTGTTAGTGTAGTGTTAGTGTAGTTAGTGTAGTGTAGTGTTAGTGTAGTTAGTGTAGTGCAGTGTAGTGTTAGTGTAGTATTAGTGTAGTGTTAGTGTAGTGTTAGTGTAGTTAGTGTAGTGTAGTGTTAGTGTAGTTAGTGTAGTGCTAGTGTAGTGTTAGTGTAGTGTAGTGTTAGTGTAGTTATGTAGTGTTATCGTAGTGTAATGTTAATGTATTGTTAGTGTAGTGTAGTGTTTGTGCAGTATTAGTGTAGTGTTAGTGTAGTTAGTGTAGTGTAGTGTAGTGTTAGTGCAGTATTAGTGTAGTTAGTGTAGTGTAGTGTTAGTGTGGTATTAGTATAGTTAGTGTAGTGTTAGTGTAGTGTAGTGTTAGTGTAGTGTTAGTGTAGTGTTAGTGTAGTTAGTGTAGTGTAGTGTTAGTGCAGTATTAGTGTAGTTAGTGCAGTGTTAGTGTAGTATTAGTGTAGTGTAGTGTTAGTGCAGTATTAGTGTAGTGCAGTATTAGTGTAGTATTAGTGTAGTTAGTGCAGTATTAGTGTAGTGTAGTGTAGTGTTAGTGTAGTTAGTGTAGTGTAGTGTTAGATCAGTATTAGTGTAGTTAGTGCAGTGTTAGTGTAGTATTAGTGTAGTGTAGTGTTAGTGTAGTGTTAGTGTAGTGTTAGTGTAGTTAGTGTAGTGTAGTGTAGTGTTAGTGCAGTATTAGTGTAGTTAGTGCAGTGTTAGTGTAGTATTAGTGTAGTGTAGTGTTAGTGTAGTGTTAGTGTAGTGTTAGTGTAGTTAGTGTAGTGTAGTGTAGTGTAGTGTTAGTGCAGTATTAGTGTAGTTAGTGCAGTGTTAGTGTAGTATTAGTGTAGTGTAGTGTTAGTGCAGTATTAGTGTAGTGCAGTATTAGTGTAGTATTAGTGTAGTTAGTGCAGTATTAGTGTAGTGTAGTTAGTGTAGTGTAGTGTAGTGTTAGTGTAGTATTAGTGTAGTTAGTGTAGTGTTATCGTAGTGTAATGTTAATGTAGTGTTAGTGTAGTGTAGTGTTTGTGCAGTATTAGTGTAGTGTTAGTGTAGTGTTAGTGTAGTTAGTGTAGTGTAGTGTAGTGTTAGTGTAGTTAGTGCAGTATTAGTGTAGTGTAGTTAGTGTAGTGTAGTGTAGTGTAGTGTTAGTGTAGTATTAGTGTAGTTAGTGTAGTGTTATCGTAGTGTAATGTTAATGTAGTGTTAGTGTAGTGTAGTGTTTGTGCAGTATTAGTGTAGTGTTAGTGTAGTGTTAGTGTAGTTAGTGTAGTGTAGTGTTAGTGTAGTATTAGTGTAGTTAGTGTAGTGTAGTGTCAGTGTAGTATTAGTATAGTTAGTGTAGTGTTAGTGTAGTGTAGTGTTAGTGTAGTGTTAGTGTAGTGTTAGTGTAGTGTAGTGTTAGTGCAGTATTAGTGTAGTTAGTGCAGTGTTAGTGTAGTATTAGTGTAGTGTAGTGTTAGTGCAGTATTAGTGTAGTATTAGTGTAGTTAGTGCAGTATTAGTGTAGTGTAGTATTAGTGTAGTGTAGTGTAGTTAGTGTAGTGTAGTGTTAGTGTAGTATTAGTGCAGTATTAGTGTTAGTGTAGTGTAGTGTAGTGTAGTATTAGTGTAGTGTAGTGTTAGTGTAGTATTAGTGTAGTGTAGTATTAGTGTAGTGTAGTATTAGTGTAGTTAGTGTAGTGTTAGTGTAGTTAGTGTAGTGTTAGTGTAGTGTAGTATTAGTGCAGTATTAGTGTTAGTGTAGTGTAGTGTAGTATTAGTGTAGTGTAGTGTTAGTGTAGTATTAGTGTAGTGTAGTGTAGTATTAGTGTAGTGTAGTATTAGTGTAGTTAGTGTAGTATTAGTGTAGTTAGTGTAGTGTTAGTGTAGTGTTAGTGTAGTGTAGAGTTAGTGCAGTATTAGTGTAGTGTAGTATTAGTGTAGTTAGTGTAGTGTAGTGTTAGTGTAGTGTAGTGTTAGTGCAGTATTAGTGTAGTTAGTGTAGTGTTAGTGTAGTTAGTGTAGTGTAGTGTTAGTGTAGTTAGTGTAGTGTTAGTGTAGTGTAGTGTTAGTGCAGTATTAGTGTAGTTAGTGTAGTGTTAGTGCAGTATTAGTGTAGTTAGTGTAGTGTTAGTGTAGTATTAGTGTAGTGTAGTATTAGTGTAGTGTAGTGTTAGTGTAGTATTAGTGTAGTTAGTGTAGTGTTAGTGCAGTATTAGTGTAGTGTAGTGTAGTGTTAGTGTAGTGTAGTTAGTGTAGTGTTAGTGTAGTATTAGTTTAGTGTAGTATTAGTGTAGTCTAGTGTTAGTGTAGTATTAGTGTAGTTAGTGTAGTGTTAGTGCATTATTAGTGTAGTGTAGTGTAGTGTAGTGTTAGTGTAGTGTAGTTAGTGTAGTGTTAGTGTAGTATTAGTGTAGTGTAGTATTAGTGTAGTGTAGTGTTAGTGTAGTATTAGTGTAGTGTAGTATTAGTGTAGTGTAGTGTAGTGTAGTATTAGTGTAGTTAGTATAGTGTTAGTGTAGTGTTAGTGTAGTGTAGTGTTAGTGCAGTATTAGTGTAGTGTTAGTGTAGTATTAGTGTAGTATTAGTGCAGTATTAGTGTAGTGTTAGTGTAGTATTAGTGTAGTGTAGTATAAGTGTAGTGTAGTGTTAGTGTAGTATTAGTGAAGTTAGTGTAGTGTTAGTGCAGTATTAGTGTAGTGTAGTGTTAGTGTAGTGTAGTTAGTGTAGTGTTAGTGTAGTATTAGTGTAGTGTAGTATTAGTGTAGTATTAGTGTAGTTAGTGTAGTGTTAGTGCAGTATTAGTGTAGCGTTAGTGTAGTATTAGTGTAGTGTTAGTGCAGTATTAGTGTAGTGTAGTGTTAGTGTAGTATTAGTGTAGTGTTAGTGTAGTGTTAGTGTAGTGTTAGTGCAGTATTAGTGTAGTGTAGTGTTAGTGTAGTGTTAGTGTAGTGTTAGTGTAGTATAGTGTAGTGTAGTGTAGTGTTAGTGTAGTGTTAGTGTAGTTAGTGTAGTATAGTGTAGTGTAGTGTTAGTGTAGTGTTAGTGTAGTTAGTGTAATATAGTGTAATGTTAGTGCAGTATTAGTGTAGTGTAGTGTTAGTGCAGTATTAGTGTAGTGTAGTGTTAGTGCAGTATTAGTGTAGTGTAGTGTTAGTGTAGTATTAGTGTAGTGTTAGTGCAGTGTTACTGTAGTGTTAGTGCAGTATTAGTGTAGTGTAGTGTTAGTGTAGTGTTAGTGCAGTATTAGTGTAGTGTAGTGTTAGTGTAGTATTAGTGTAGTGTTAGTGCAGTGTTAGTGTAGTGTTAGTGTAGTGTTAGTGCAGTATTAGTGTAGTGTAGTGTTAGTGTAGTATTAGTGTAGTGTAGTGTTAGTGTAGTGTTAGTGCAGTATTAGTGTAGTGTAGTGTTAGTGTAGTATTAGTGTAGTGTAGTGTTAGTGTAGTGTTATTGCAGTATTAGTGTAGTGTTAGTGTAGTATTAGTGTAGTGTTAGTGTAGTGTTAGTGTAGTATTAGTGTAGTGTAGTGTAGTTAGTGTAATGTAGTGTTAGTGTAGTATTAGTGTAGTGTAGTTAGTGTAGTATTAGTGTAGTGTTAGTGTAGTGTAGTGTTAGTGTAGTATTAGTGTAGTGTTAGTGCAGTATTAGTGTAGTGTAGTTAGTGTAGTGTAGTGTTAGTGTAGTATTAGTGCAGTATTAGTGTAGTGTAGTGTAGTATTAGTGTAGTGTAGTGTTAGTGCAGTATTAGTGTAGTATTAGTGTAGTGTAGTATTAGTGAAGTGTAGTGTAGTATTAGTGTAGTGTAGTTAGTGTAGTGTAGTGTTAGTGTAGTATAAGTGCAGTATTAGTGTAGTTTAGTGTAGTGTAGTTAGTGTAGTGTTAGTGTAGTATTAGTGCAGTATTAGTGTAGTGTAGTATTAGTGTATTGTAGTGTTAGTGCAGTATTAGTGTAGTATTAGTGTAGTGTATTGTAGTATAGTTAGTGTAGTGTAGTGTTAGTGCAGTGTTAGTGTAGTGTAGTGTAGTTAGTGTAGTGTAGTGTTAGTGTAGTATTAGTGCAGTATTAGTGTAGTGTAGTGTAGTGTAGTGTTAGTGTAGTATTAGTGTAGTGTAGTGTTAGTGCAGTATTAGTGTAGTGTAGTGTAGTGTAGTGTAGTGTTAGTGTAGTATTAGTGCAGTATTAGTGTAGTGTAGTGTAGTGTAGTGTTAGTGTAGTATTAGTGTAGTGTAGTGTTGGTGCAGTATTAGTGTAGTGTAGTGTAGTGTAGTGTTAGTGTAGTATTAGTGTAGTGTAGTTAGTGTAGTGTAGTGTTAGTGTAGTATTAGTGCAGTATTAGTGTAGTGTAGTTAGTGTAGTGTAGTGTTAGTGTAGTATTAGTGCAGTATTAGTGTAGTTAGTGTAGTGTAATGTTAGTGCAGTATTAGTGTAGTGTAGTGTTAGTGCAGTATTAGTGTAGTGTAGTGTTAGTGCAGTATTAGTGTAGTGTAGTGTTAGTGTAGTATTAGTGTAGTGTTAGTGCAGTGTTACTGTAGTGTTAGTGCAGTATTAGTGTAGTGTAGTGTTAGTGTAGTGTTAGTGCAGTATTAGTGTAGTGTAGTGTTAGTGTAGTATTAGTGTAGTGTTAGTGCAGTGTTAGTGTAGTGTTAGTGTAGTGTTAGTGCAGTATTAGTGTAGTGTAGTGTTAGTGTAGTGTTAGTGCAGTATTAGTGTAGTGTAGTGTTAGTGTAGTATTAGTGTAGTGTAGTGTTAGTGTAGTGTTAGTGCAGTATTAGTGTAGTGTAGTGTTAGTGTAGTATTAGTGTAGTGTAGTGTTAGTGTAGTGTTATTGCAGTATTAGTGTAGTGTTAGTGTAGTATTAGTGTAGTGTTAGTGTAATGTTAGTGTAGTATTAGTGTAGTGTAGTGTAGTTAGTGTAATGTAGTGTTAGTGTAGTATTAGTGTAGTGTAGTTAGTGTAGTATTAGTGTAGTGTTAGTGTAGTGTAGTGTTAGTGTAGTATTAGTGTAGTGTTAGTGCAGTATTAGTGTAGTGTAGTTAGTGTAGTGTAGTGTTAGTGTAGTATTAGTGCAGTATTAGTGTAGTGTAGTGTAGTATTAGTGTAGTGTAGTGTTAGTGCAGTATTAGTGTAGTATTAGTGTAGTGTAGTATTAGTGAAGTGTAGTGTAGTATTAGTGTAGTGTAGTTAGTGTAGTGTAGTGTTAGTGTAGTATAAGTGCAGTATTAGTGTAGTTTAGTGTAGTGTAGTTAGTGTAGTGTTAGTGTAGTATTAGTGCAGTATTAGTGTAGTGTAGTATTAGTGTATTGTAGTGTTAGTGCAGTATTAGTGTAGTATTAGTGTAGTGTATTGTAGTATAGTTAGTGTAGTGTAGTGTTAGTGCAGTGTTAGTGTAGTATTAGTGTAGTGTAGTGTAGTTAGTGTAGTGTAGTGTTAGTGTAGTATTAGTGCAGTATTAGTGTAGTGTAGTGTAGTGTAGTGTTAGTGTAGTATTAGTGTAGTGTAGTTAGTGTAGTGTAGTGTTAGTGTAGTATTAGTGCAGTATTAGTGTAGTGTAGTTAGTGTAGTGTAGTGTTAGTGTAGTATTAGTGCAGTATTAGTGTAGTTAGTGTAGTGTAGTGTTAGTGCAGTATTAGTGTAGTGTAGTGTTAGTGCAGTATTAGTGTAGTGTTAGTGTAGTTAGTGTAGTGTAGTGTTAGTGTAGTGTAGTATTAGTGTAGTGCAGTATTAGTGTAGTTAGTGTAGTATTAGTGTAGTGTAGTGTTAGTGCAGTATTAGTGTAGTGTTAGTGTAGTGTTAGTGTAGTGTTAGTGCAGTATTAGTGCAGTATTAGTGTAGTGTAGTGTTAGTGTAGTTATTGTAGTGTTAGTGTATTTAGTGTAGTGTTAGTGTAGTGTTAGTGTAGTGTAGTGTTAGGGCAGTATTAGTGTAGTGTAGTTAGTGTAGTGTAGTGTTAGTGCAGTATTAGTGTAGTTAGTGAAGTGTTAGTGTAGTATTAGTGTAGTGTAGTGTAGTGTTAGTGTAGTGTAGTGTAGTGTTAGTGTAGTGTAGTGTAGTTAGTGTAGTGTAGTTTAGTGTAGTGTAGTGTTAGTGTAGTTAGTGTAGTGTAGTGTTAGTGCAGTATTAGTGTAGTGTAGTGTAGTTAGTGTAGTGTAGTTTAGTGTAGTGTAGTGTTAGTGTAGTATTAGTGTAGTGTTAGTGCAGTATTAGTGTAGTGTAGTGTTAGTGTAGTTAGTGTAGTGTTAGTGTAGTGTTAGTGTAGTTAGTGTAGTGCAGTATTAGTGTAGTGTTAGTGTAGTATTAGTGTAGTGTTAGTGTAGTGTAGTATTAGTGTAGTGTAGTGTAGTTAGTGTAGTGTAGTGTTATTGTAGTATTAGTGTAGTATTAGTGTAGTGTAGTGTAGTATTAGTGTAGTGTAGTGTAGTATTAGTGTAGTTAGTATAGTGTTAGTGTAGTGTTAGTGTAGTTAGTGTAGTGTTAGTGTAGTGTAGTGTTAGTGCAGTATTAGTGTAGTGCAGTATTAGTATAGTGTTCGTGTAGTGTTAGTGTAGTGTAGTGTTAGTGCAGTATTAGTGTAGTGTAGTATTAGTGTAGTTAGTGTAGTGTAAGTGTAGTGTAGTGTTAGTGCAGTAATAGTGTAGTGTAGTGTTAGTGTAGTTAGTGTAGTGTAGTGTTAGTGCAGTATTAGTGTAGTTAGTGTAGTGTAGTATTAGTGCAGTATTAGTGTAGTGTAGTGTTAGTGTAGTATTAGTGTAGTGTTAGTGTAGTGTTAGTGTCGTGTTAGTGTAGTTAGTGTAGTGTAGTGTAATGTTAGTGTAGTGTTAGTGTAGTTAGTGTAGTATAGTGTAGTGTAGTGTTAGTGCAATATTAGTGTAGTGTAGTGTTAGTGTAGTGTTAGTGCAGTATTAGTGTAGTGTAGTGTTAGTGTAGTGTTAGTGTAGTGTTAGTGTAGTTAGTGTAGTGTAGTGTTAGTGTAGTATTAGTGTAGTGTAGTTAGTGTAGTGTTAGTGTAGTATTAGTGTAGTGTAGTGTAGTATTAGTGTAGTGTAGTATTAGTGTAGTGTAGTATTAGTGTAGGGTAGTGTAGTATTAGTGTAGTGTAGTATTAGTGTAGTGTAGTGTTAGTGCAGTATTAGTGTAGTGTAGTTAGTGCAGTATTAGTGTAGTGTAGTATTAGTGTAGTGTAGTGTAGTATTAGTGTAGTGTAGTATTAGTGTAGTTAGTATAGTGTTAGTGTAGTGTTAGTGTAGTTAGTGTAGTGTTAGTGTAGTGTTAGTGTAGTGTAGTGTTAGTGCAGTATTAGTCTAGTGCAGTATTAGTGTAGTTAGTGCAGTGTTAGTGTAGTGTTAGTGTAGTGCAGTATTAGTGTAGTTAGTGCAGTGTTAGTGTAGTGTTAGTGTAGTGTAGTGTTAGTGCAGTATTAGTGTAGTTAGTGCAGTGTTAGTGTAGTATTAGTGTAGTGTAGTGTTAGTGTAGTATTAGTGTAGTGTTAGTGTAGTGTTAGTGTAGTGTTAGTGGAGTATTAGTGTAGTGTAGTGTTAGTGCAGTGTTAGTGTAGTGTAGTGTTAGTGTAGTATTAGTGTAGTTAGTGTAGTGTTAGTGTAGTGTAGTGTTAGTGCAGTATTAGTGTAGTTAGTGTAGTGTTAGTGTACTGTAGTGTTAGTGCAGTATTAGTGTAGTATAGTGTTAGTGTAGTTTAGTGTAGTTAGTGTAGTGTAGTGTTAGTGCAGTCTTAGTGTAGTGTAGTGTTAGTGCAGTATTAGTGTAGTGTTAGTGCAGTATTAGTGTAGTGTAGTGTTATTGCAGTATTAGTGTAGTGTAGTGTTAGTGCAGTATTAGTGTAGTTAGTGAAGTGTAGTGTAGTGTTAATGTAGTATTAGTGTGGTGTAGTATTAGTGTAGTTAGTGTAGTGTAGTGTAGTGTTAGTGCAGTATTAGTGTAGTTAGTGTAGTGTTAGTGTAGTATTAGTGTATTGTTAGTGTAGTGTTAGTGCAGTATTAGTGTAGTTTAGTGTAGTGTTAGTATAGTGTAGTATTAGTGTAGTTAGTGTTAGTGTTAGTGCAGTATTAGTGTAGTGTAGTGTTAGTGTAATGTTAGTGTAGTGTTAGTGTAGTGTTAGTGCAGTATTAGTGTGGTGTAGTATTAGTGTAGTTAGTGTAGTGTAGTGTTAGTGCAGTATTAGTGTAGTTAGTGTAGTGTAGTGTTAGTGTAGTATTAGTGTATTATTAGTGTAGTGTTAGTGCAGTATTAGTGTAGTGTAGTGTAGTGTTAGTGTAGTGTAGTGTAGTATTAGTGTAGTTAGTGTTAGTGCAGTATTAGTGTAGTGTAGTGTTAGTGTAGTGTTAGTGTAGTGTTAGTGTAGTGTTAGTGCAGTATTAGTGTAGTGTAGTGTAGTGTTAGTGCAGTATTAGTGTAGTGTAGTGTAGTGTTAGTGCAGTATTAGTGTCGTGTAGTGTTAGTGTAGTTAGTGTAGTGTTAGTGCAGTATTAGTGTAGTTAGTGTAGTGTAGTGTTAGTGTAGTGTTAGTGCAGTATTAGTGCAGTATTAGTGTAGTGTAGTATTAGTGTAGTGTAGTATTAGTGTAGTGTAGTGTAGTATAAGTGTAGTGTAGTATTAGTGTAGTGTAGTTAGTACAGTATTAGTGTAGTGTAGTTTAGTGTAGAATTAGTGTAGTGTAGTATTAGTGTAGTGTAGTGTAGTATTAGTGTAGTGTAGTGTAGTATTAGTGTAGTGTAGTATTAGTGTAGTGTAGTTAGTGCAGTATTAGTGTAGTGTAGTGTAGTGTAGTATTAGTGTAGTGTAGTTAGTGTAGTGTAGTATAAGTGTAGTGTAGTATTAGTGTAGTATTAGTGTAGTGTAGTGTTAGTGTAGTATTAGTGTAGTGTAGTGTTAGTGTAGTGTTAGTGTAGTATTAGTGTAGTGTAGTTAGTGTAGTGTAGTTAGTGTTAGTGTAGTATTAGTATAGTGTAGTGTTAGTGTAGTATTAGTGTAGTGTAGTATTAGTGTACTATTAGTGTAGTATTAGTGTAGTGTAGTGTAGTATTAGTGTAGTGTAGTGTAGTTAGTGTAGTGTAGTATTAGTGTAGTGTAGTATTAGTGTAGTGTTAGTGTAGTATTAGTGTAGTGTAGTATTAGTGTAGTGTAGTGTAGTATTAGTGTAGTGTAGTGTAGTGTAGTTAGTGTAGTATTAGTGTAGTGTAGTATTAGTGCAGTATTAGTGTAGTTAGTGTAGTGTAGTATTAGTGTAGTGTAGTATTAGTGTAGTGTAGTATTAGTGTAGTGTAATGTAGTATTAGTGTAGTGTAGTGTTAGTGTAGTGTAGTATTAGTGCAGTATTAGTGTAGTGTTAGTGTAGTATTAGTGTAGTGTAGTGTAGTGTAGTATTAGTGTAGTTAGTGCAGTATTAGTGTAGTGTAGTGTAGTATAGTATTAGTGTAGTGTAGTGTAGTATTAGTGCAGTTAGTGCAGTATTAGTGTAGTGTAGTGTAGTATTAGTGTAGTGTAGTTAGTGCAGTATTAGTGTAGTGTAGTGTAGTATTAGTGTAGTGTAGTGTAGTATTAGTGTAGTGTAGTATTAGTGTAGTGTAGTTAGTGCAGTATTAGTGTAGTGTAGTGTAGTATTAGTGTAGTGTAGTGTAGTATAGTATTAGTGTAGTATAGTATTAGTGTAGTGTAGTTAGTGCAGTATTAGTGTAGTGTAGTATTAGTGTAGTGTAGTATTAGTGTAGTGTAGTTAGTGCAGTATTAGTGTAGTGTAGTATTAGTGTAGTGTAGTGTAGTATTAGTGTAGTGTAGTGTAGTATTAGTGTAGTGTAGTTAGTGCAGTATTAGTTTAGTGTAGTATTAGTGTAGTGTAGTGTAGTATTAGTGTAGTGTAGTATTAGTGTAGTGTAGTGTAGTATTAGTGTAGTGTAGTGTAGTATTAGTGTTGTTAGTGCAGTATTAGTGTAGTGTAGTGTAGTATTAGTGCAGTTAGTGCAGTATTAGTGTAGTGTAGTATTAGTGTAGTGTAGTTAGTGCAGTATTAGTGTAGTGTAGTGTAGTATTAGTGTAGTGTAGTATTAGTGTAGTGTAGTGTAGTATTAGTGTAGTGTAGTTAGTGCAGTATTAGTGTAGTGTAGTGTAGTAATAGTGTAGTGTAGTATTAGTGTAGTATAGTATTAGTGTAGTGTAGTTAGTGCAGTATTAGTGTAGTGTAGTATTAGTGTAGTGTAGTATTAGTGTAGTGTAGTTAGTGCAGTATTAGTGTAGTGTAGTATTAGTGTAGTGTAGTGTAGTATTAGTGTAGTGTAGTGTAGTATTAGTGTAGTGTAGTTAGTGCAGTATTAGTTTAGTGTAGTATTAGTGTAGTGTAGTGTAGTATTAGTGTAGTGTAGTATTAGTGTAGTGTAGTTAGTGCAGTATTAGTGTAGTGTAGTGTAGTATTAGTGTAGTGTAGTGTAGTGTAGTATTAGTGTAGTGTAGTGTAGTATTAGTGTAGTGTAGTATTAGTGTAGTGTAGTTAGTGCAGTATTAGTGTAGTGTAGTGTAGTATTAGTTTAGTGTAGTGTAGTGCAGTATTAGTGTAGTGTAGTTAGTGCTGTATTAGTGTAGTGTAGTATTAGTGTAGTATTAGTGTAGTATTAGTGTAGTGTAGTATTAGTGTAGTTAGTGCAGTATAAGTGTAGTGTAGTATTAGTGTAGTGTTAGTGTAGTTAGTGTAGTTTAGTTAGTGTAGTGTAGTGTTAGTGTAGTGTTAGTGTAGTGTAGTTAGTGTAGTATTAGTGTAGTCTAGTATTAGTGTAGTGTAGTGTTAGTGTAGTGTAGTATTAGTGTAGTCTAGTATTAGTGTAGTGTAGTGTTAGTGTAGTGTTAGTGTAGTGTAGTTAGTGTAGTATTAGTGTAGTCTAGTATTAGTGTAGTGTAGTGTTAGTGTAGTTAGTGTAGTTAGTGTAGTGTAGTTAGTGTGGTGTTAGTGTAGTTAGTGTAGTGTAGTGTTAGTGTAGTGTTAGTGTAGTGTAGTGTTAGTGTAGTGTTAGTGTAGTGTAGTTAGTGTAGTATTAGTGTAGTCTAGTATTAGTGTAGTGTAGTGTTAGTGTAGTATTAATGTAGTTAGTGTAGTGTAGTGTTAGTGTAGTATTAGTGTAGTTAGTGTAGTGTTAGTGTAGTGTTAGTGTAGTTAGTGTAGTGTAGTGTTAGTGCAGTGTTAGTGTAGTTAGTGTAGTGTAGTGTTAGTGCAGTATTAGTGTAGTGTTAGTGTAGTGTTAGTGTAGTTAGTGTAGTGTAGTGTTAGTGTAGTTAGTGTAGTGCAGTGTAGTGTTAGTGTAGTATTAGTGTAGTGTTAGTGTAGTGTTAGTGTAGTTAGTGTAGTGTAGTGTTAGTGTAGTTAGTGTAGTGCTAGTGTAGTGTTAGTGTAGTGTAGTGTTAGTGTAGTGTTAGTGTAGTTATGCAGTGTTATCGTAGTGTAATGTTAATGTATTGTTAGTGTAGTGTAGTGTTTGTGCAGTATTAGTGTAGTGTTAGTGTAGTTAGTGTAGTGTAGTGTAGTGTTAGTGCAGTATTAGTGTAGTTAGTGTAGTGTAGTGTTAGTGTAGTATTAGTATAGTTAGTGTAGTGTTAGTGTAGTGTAGTGTTAGTGTAGTGTTAGTGTAGTTAGTGTAGTTAGTGTAGTGTAGTGTTAGTGCAGTATTAGTGTAGTTAGTGCAGTGTTAGTGTAGTATTAGTGTAGTGTAGTGTTAGTGTAGTGTTAGTGTAGTGTTAGTGTAGTTAGTGTAGTGTAGTGTAGTGTAGTGTTAGTGCAGTATTAGTGTAATTAGTGCAGTGTTAGTGTAGTATTAGTGTAGTGTAGTGTTAGTGCAGTATTAGTGTAGTGCAGTATTAGTGTAGTATTAGTGTAGTTAGTGCAGTATTAGTGTAGTGTAGTTAGTGTAGTGTAGTGTAGTGTAGTGTTAGTGTAGTATTAGTGTAGTTAGTGTAGTGTTATCGTAGTGTAATGTTAATGTAGTGTTAGTGTAGTGTAGTGTTTGTGCAGTATTAGTGTAGTGTTAGTGTAGTGTTAGTGTAGTTAGTGTAGTGTAGTGTTAGTGTAGTATTAGTGTAGTTAGTGTAGTGTTAGTGTAGTGTAGTTAGTGTAGTGTTAGTGTAGTATTAGTATAGTTAGTGTAGTGTTAGTGTAGTGTAGTGTTAGTGTAGTGTTAGTGTAGTGTTAGTGTAGTGTAGTGTTAGTGCAGTATTAGTGTAGTTAGTGCAGTGTTAGTGTAGTATTAGTGTAGTGTAGTGTTAGTGCAGTATTAGTGTAGTATTAGTGTAGTTAGTGCAGTATTAGTGTAGTGTAGTGTAGTATTAGTGTAGTGTAGTGTAGTTAGTGTAGTGTAATGTTAGTGTAGTATTAGTGCAGTATTAGTGTTAGTGTAGTGTAGTGTAGTGTAGTATTAGTGTAGTGTAGTGTTAGTGTAGTATTAGTGTAGTGTAGTGTAGTATTAGTGTAGTGTAGTATTAGTGTAGTTAGTGTAGTGTTAGTGTAGTTAGTGTAGTGTTAGTGTAGTGTAGTGTTAGTGCAGTATTAGTGTAGTGTAGTATTAGTGTAGTTAGTGTAGTGTTAGTGTAGTGTTAGTGTAGTGTAGAGTTAGTGCAGTATTAGTGTAGTGTAGTATTAGTGTAGTTAGTGTAGTGTAGTATTAGTGTAGTGTTAGTGTAGTGTTAGTGTAGTATAGTGTAGTGTAGTGTAGTGTTAGTGTAGTGTTAGTGTAGTTAGTGTAGTATAGTGTAGTGTAGTGTTAGTGTAGTGTTAGTGTAGTTAGTGTAGTATAGTGTAGTGTTAGTGCAGTATTAGTGTAGTGTAGTGTTAGTGCAGTATTAGTGTAGTGTAGTGTTAGTGCAGTATTAGTGTAGTTAGTGTAGTGTTAGTGTAGTTAGTGTAGTGTAGTGTTAGTGTAGTTAGTTTAGTGTAGTGTAGTGTTAGTGCAGTATTAGTGTAGTTAGTGTAGTGTAGTGTTAGTGCAGTATTAGTGTAGTTAGTGTAGTGTTAGTGTAGTATTAGTGTAGTGTAGTATTAGTGTAGTGTAGTGTTAGTGTAGTATTAGTGTAGTTAGTGTAGTGTTAGTGCAGTATTAGTGTAGTGTAGTGTAGTGTTAGTGTAGTGTAGTTAGTGTAGTGTTAGTGTAGTATTAGTGTAGTGTAGTATTAGTGTAGTCTAGTGTTAGTGTAGTATTAGTGTAGTTAGTGTAGTGTTAGTGCATTAATAGTGTAGTGTAGTGTAGTGTTAGTGTAGTGTAGTTAGTGTAGTGTTAGTGTAGTATTAGTGTAGTGTAGTATTAGTGTAGTGTAGTGTTAGTGTAGTATTAGTGTAGTGTAGTATTAGTGTAGTGTAGTGTAGTGTAGTATTAGTGTAGTTAGTATAGTGTTAGTGTAGTGTTAGTGTAGTGTAGTGTTAGTGCAGTATTAGTGTAGTGTTAGTGTAGTATTAGTGTAGTGTTAGTGCAGTATTAGTGTAGTGTTAGTGTAGTATTAGTGTAGTGTAGTATAAGTGTAGTGTAGTGTTAGTGTAGTATTAGTGAAGTTAGTGTAGTGTTAGTGCAGTATTAGTGTAGTGTAGTGTTAGTGTAGTGTAGTTAGTGTAGTGTTAGTGTAGTATTAGTGTAGTGTAGTATTAGTGTAGTGTAGTGTAGTGTTAGTGTAGTTAGTGTAGTGTTAGTGCAGTATTAGTGTAGTTAGTGTAGTGTTAGTGCAGTATTAGTGTAGCGTTAGTGTAGTATTAGTGTAGTGTTAGTGCAGTATTAGTGTAGTGTAGTGTTAGTGTAGTATTAGTGTATTGTTAGTGTAGTGTTAGTGTAGTGTTAGTGCAGTATTAGTGTAGTGTAGTGTTAGTGTAGTGTTAGTGTAGTGTTAGTGTAGTGTTAGTGTAGTATAGTGTAGTGTAGTGTAGTGTTAGTGTAGTGTTAGTGTAGTTAGTGTAGTATAGTGTAGTGTAGTGTTAGTGTAGTGTTAGTGTAGTTAGTGTAGTATAGTGTAGTGTTAGTGCAGTATTAGTGTAGTGTAGTATTAGTGTAGTGTAGTGTAGTATTAGTGTAGTGTAGTATTAGTGTAGTGCAGTATTAGTGTAGTGTAGTGTTAGTGCAGTATTAGTGTAGTGTAGTGTTAGTGTAGTATTAGTGTAGTGTTAGTGCAGTGTTACTGTAGTGTTAGTGCAGTATTAGTGTAGTGTAGTGTTAGTGTAGTGTTAGTGCAGTATTAGTGTAGTGTAGTGTTAGTGTAGTATTAGTGTAGTGTTAGTGCAGTGTTAGTGTAGTGTTAGTGTAGTGTTAGTGCAGTATTAGTGTAGTGTAGTGTAGTATTAGTTTAGTGTAGTGTAGTGTAGTATTAGTGTAGTGCAGTATTAGTGTAGTGTAGTTAGTGCTGTATTAGTGTAGTGTAGTATTAGTGTAGTATTAGTGTAGTATTAGTGTAGTGTAGTATTAGTGTAGTTAGTGCAGTATAAGTGTAGTGTAGTATTAGTGTAGTGTTAGTGTAGTTAGTGTAGTTTAGTTAGTGTAGTGTAGTGTTAGTGTAGTGTTAGTGTAGTGTAGTTAGTGTAGTATTAGTGTAGTCTAGTATTAGTGTAGTGTAGTGTTAGTGTAGTGTTAGTGTAGTGTAGTTAGTGTAGTATTAGTGTAGTCTAGTATTAGTGTAGTGTAGTGTTAGTGTAGTTAGTGTAGTTAGTGTAGTGTAGTTAGTGTGGTGTTAGTGTAGTTAGTGTAGTGTAGTGTTAGTGTAGTGTTAGTGTAGTGTAGTGTTAGTGTAGTGTTAGTGTAGTGTAGTTAGTGTAGTATTAGTGTAGTCTAGTATTAGTGTAGTGTAGTGTTAGTGTAGTATTAATGTAGTTAGTGTAGTGTAGTGTTAGTGTAGTATTAGTGTAGTTAGTGTAGTGTTAGTGTAGTGTTAGTGTAGTTAGTGTAGTGTAGTGTTAGTGCAGTGTTAGTGTAGTTAGTGTAGTGTAGTGTAGTGTTAGTGCAGTATTAGTGTAGTGTTAGTGTAGTGTTAGTGTAGTGTAGTGTTAGTGTAGTTAGTGTAGTGCAGTGTAGTGTTAGTGTAGTGTTAGTGTAGTATTAGTGTAGTATTAGTGTAGTGTAGTGTAGTGTAATGTTAGTGTAGTTAGTGTAGTGCTAGTGTAGTGTTAGTGTAGTGTAGTGTTAGTGTAGTGTTAGTGAAGTTATGCAGTGTTATCGTAGTGTAATGTTAATGTATTGTTAGTGTAGTGTAGTGTTTGTGCAGTATTAGTGTAGTGTTAGTGTAGTTAGTGTAGTGTAGTGTAGTGTTAGTGCAGTATTAGTGTAGTTAGTGTAGTGTAGTGTTAGTGTAGTATTAGTATAGTTAGTGTAGTGTTAGTGTAGTGTAGTGTTAGTGTAGTGTTAGTGTAGTGTTAGTGTAGTTAGTGTAGTGTAGTGTTAGTGCAGTATTAGTGTAGTTAGTGCAGTGTTAGTGTAGTATTAGTGTAGTGTAGTGTTAGTGCAGTATTAGTGTAGTGCAGTATTAGTGTAGTATTAGTGTAGTTAGTGCAGTATTAGTGTAGTGTAGTGTAGTGTTAGTGTAGTTAGTGTAGTGTAGTGTTAGTGCAGTATTAGTGTAGTTAGTGCAGTGTTAGTGTAGTATTAGTGTAGTGTAGTGTTAGTGTAGTGTTAGTGTAGTGTTAGTGTAGTTAGTGTAGTGTAGTGTAGTGTAGTGTTAGTGCAGTATTAGTGTAGTTAGTGCAGTGTTAGTGTAGTATTAGTGTAGTGTTAGTGCAGTGTTACTGTAGTGTTAGTGCAGTATTAGTGTAGTGTAGTGTTAGTGTAGTGTTAGTGCAGTATTAGTGTAGTGTAGTGTTAGTGTAGTATTAGTGTAGTGTTAGTGCAGTGTTAGTGTAGTGTTAGTGTAGTGTTAGTGCAGTATTAGTGTAGTGTAGTGTAGTATTAGTTTAGTGTAGTGTAGTGTAGTATTAGTGTAGTGCAGTATTAGTGTAGTGTAGTTAGTGCTGTATTAGTGTAGTGTAGTATTAGTGTAGTATTAGTGTAGTATTAGTGTAGTGTAGTATTAGTGTAGTTAGTGCAGTATAAGTGTAGTGTAGTATTAGTGTAGTGTTAGTGTAGTTAGTGTAGTTTAGTTAGTGTAGTGTAGTGTTAGTGTAGTGTTAGTGTAGTGTAGTTAGTGTAGTATTAGTGTAGTCTAGTATTAGTGTAGTGTAGTGTTAGTGTAGTGTTAGTGTAGTGTAGTTAGTGTAGTATTAGTGTAGTCTAGTATTAGTGTAGTGTAGTGTTAGTGTAGTTAGTGTAGTTAGTGTAGTGTAGTTAGTGTGGTGTTAGTGTAGTTAGTGTAGTGTAGTGTTAGTGTAGTGTTAGTGTAGTGTAGTGTTAGTGTAGTGTTAGTGTAGTGTAGTTAGTGTAGTATTAGTGTAGTCTAGTATTAGTGTAGTGTAGTGTTAGTGTAGTATTAATGTAGTTAGTGTAG
Organism: Hyla sarda; assembly: GCF_029499605.1. Lineage (NCBI taxonomy): Eukaryota > Metazoa > Chordata > Amphibia > Anura > Hylidae > Hyla > Hyla sarda. The sequence continues at coordinate 69,035 of NW_026608268.1, forward strand.
TGTAGTGTTAGTGTAGTATTAGTGTAGTTAGTGTAGTGTTAGTGTAGTGTTAGTGTAGTTAGTGTAGTGTAGTGTTAGTGCAGTGTTAGTGTAGTTAGTGTAGTGTAGTGTTAGTGCAGTATTAGTGTAGTGTTAGTGTAGTGTTAGTGTAGTGTAGTGTTAGTGTAGTTAGTGTAGTGCAGTGTAGTGTTAGTGTAGTGTTAGTGTAGTATTAGTGTAGTATTAGTGTAGTGTAGTGTAGTGTAATGTTAGTGTAGTTAGTGTAGTGCTAGTGTAGTGTTAGTGTAGTGTAGTGTTAGTGTAGTGTTAGTGAAGTTATGCAGTGTTATCGTAGTGTAATGTTAATGTATTGTTAGTGTAGTGTAGTGTTTGTGCAGTATTAGTGTAGTGTTAGTGTAGTTAGTGTAGTGTAGTGTAGTGTTAGTGCAGTATTAGTGTAGTTAGTGTAGTGTAGTGTTAGTGTAGTATTAGTATAGTTAGTGTAGTGTTAGTGTAGTGTAGTGTTAGTGTAGTGTTAGTGTAGTGTTAGTGTAGTTAGTGTAGTGTAGTGTTAGTGCAGTATTAGTGTAGTTAGTGCAGTGTTAGTGTAGTATTAGTGTAGTGTAGTGTTAGTGCAGTATTAGTGTAGTGCAGTATTAGTGTAGTATTAGTGTAGTTAGTGCAGTATTAGTGTAGTGTAGTGTAGTGTTAGTGTAGTTAGTGTAGTGTAGTGTTAGTGCAGTATTAGTGTAGTTAGTGCAGTGTTAGTGTAGTATTAGTGTAGTGTAGTGTTAGTGTAGTGTTAGTGTAGTGTTAGTGTAGTTAGTGTAGTGTAGTGTAGTGTAGTGTTAGTGCAGTATTAGTGTAGTTAGTGCAGTGTTAGTGTAGTATTAGTGTAGTGTAGTGTTAGTGTAGTGTTAGTGTAGTGTTAGTGTAGTTAGTGTAGTGTAGTGTAGTGTAGTGTTAGTGCAGTATTAGTGTAATTAGTGCAGTGTTAGTGTAGTATTAGTGTAGTGTAGTGTTAGTGCAGTATTAGTGTAGTGCAGTATTAGTGTAGTATTAGTGTAGTTAGTGCAGTATTAGTGTAGTGTAGTTAGTGTAGTGTAGTGTAGTGTAGTGTTAGTGTAGTATTAGTGTAGTTAGTGTAGTGTTATCGTAGTGTAATGTTAATGTAGTGTTAGTGTAGTGTAGTGTTTGTGCAGTATTAGTGTAGTGTTAGTGTAGTGTTAGTGTAGTTAGTGTAGTGTAGTGTTAGTGTAGTATTAGTGTAGTTAGTGTAGTGTTAGTGTAGTATTAGTATAGTTAGTGTAGTGTTAGTGTAGTGTAGTGTTAGTGTAGTGTTAGTGTAGTGTAGTGTTAGTGCAGTATTAGTGTAGTTAGTGCAGTGTTAGTGTAGTATTAGTGTAGTGTAGTGTTAGTGCAGTATTAGTGTAGTATTAGTGTAGTTAGTGCAGTATTAGTGTAGTGTAGTGTAGTATTAGTGTAGTGTAGTGTAGTGTAGTTAGTGTAGTGTAGTGTTAGTGTAGTATTAGTGCAGTATTAGTGTTAGTGTAGTGTAGTGTAGTGTAGTATTAGTGTAGTGTAGTGTTAGTGTAGTATTAGTGTAGTGTAGTGTAGTATTAGTGTAGTGTAGTATTAGTGTAGTTAGTGTAGTGTTAGTGTAGTTAGTGTAGTGTTAGTGTAGTGTAGTGTTAGTGCAGTATTAGTGTAGTGTAGTATTAGTGTAGTTAGTGTAGTGTTAGTGTAGTGTTAGTGTAGTGTAGAGTTAGTGCAGTATTAGTGTAGTGTAGTATTAGTGTAGTTAGTGTAGTGTAGTGTTAGTGTAGTGTTAGTGTAGTGTTAGTGTAGTATAGTGTAGTGTAGTGTTAGTGTAGTGTTAGTGTAGTTAGTGTAGTATAGTGTAGTGTAGTGTTAGTGTAGTGTTAGTGTAGTTAGTGTAGTATAGTGTAGTGTTAGTGCAGTATTAGTGTAGTGTAGTGTTAGTGCAGTATTAGTGTAGTGTAGTGTTAGGGCAGTATTAGTGTAGTGTAGTATTAGTGTAGTTAGTGTAGTGTTAGTGTAGTGTTAGTGTAGTGTAGAGTTAGTGCAGTATTAGTGTAGTGTAGTATTAGTGTAGTTAGTGTAGTGTAGTGTTAGTGTAGTGTTAGTGTAGTGTTAGTGTAGTATAGTGTAGTGTAGTGTTAGTGTAGTGTTAGTGTAGTTAGTGTAGTATAGTGTAGTGTAGTGTTAGTGTAGTGTTAGTGTAGTTAGTGTAGTATAGTGTAGTGTTAGTGCAGTATTAGTGTAGTGTAGTGTTAGTGCAGTATTAGTGTAGTGTAGTGTTAGGGCAGTATTAGTGTAGTTAGTGTAGTGTTAGTGTAGTTAGTGTAGTGTAGTGTTAGTGTAGTTAGTTTAGTGTAGTGTAGTGTTAGTGCAGTATTAGTGTAGTTAGTGTAGTGTAGTGTTAGTGCAGTATTAGTGTAGTTAGTGTAGTGTTAGTGTAGTATTAGTGTAGTGTAGTATTAGTGTAGTGTAGTGTTAGTGTAGTATTAGTGTAGTTAGTGTAGTGTTAGTGCAGTATTAGTGTAGTGTAGTGTTAGTGTAGTGTAGTTAGTGTAGTGTTAGTGTAGTATTAGTGTAGTGTAGTATTAGTGTAGTCTAGTGTTAGTGTAGTATTAGTGTAGTTAGTGTAGTGTTAGTGCATTAATAGTGTAGTGTAGTGTAGTGTTAGTGTAGTGTAGTTAGTGTAGTGTTAGTGTAGTATTAGTGTAGTGTAGTATTAGTGTAGTGTAGTGTTAGTGTAGTATTAGTGTAGTGTAGTATTAGTGTAGTGTAGTGTAGTGTAGTATTAGTGTAGTTAGTATAGTGTTAGTGTAGTGTTAGTGTAGTGTAGTGTTAGTGCAGTATTAGTGTAGTGTTAGTGTAGTATTAGTGTAGTGTTAGTGCAGTATTAGTTTAGTGTTAGTGTAGTATTAGTGTAGTGTAGTATAAGTGTAGTGTAGTGTTAGTGTAGTATTAGGGAAGTTAGTGTAGTGTTAGTGCAGTATTAGTGTAGTGTAGTGTTAGTGTAGTGTAGTTAGTGTAGTGTTAGTGTAGTATTAGTGTAGTGTAGTATTAGTGTAGTGTAGTGTAGTGTAGTGTTAGTGTAGTTAGTGTAGTGTTAGTGCAGTATTAGTGTAGTTAGTGTAGTGTTAGTGCAGTATTAGTGTAGCGTTAGTGTAGTATTAGTGTAGTGTTAGTGCAGTATTAGTGTAGTGTAGTGTAGTGTAGTATTAGTGTAGTGTAGTGTAGTATTAGTGTTGTTAGTGCAGTATTAGTGTAGTGTAGTGTAGTATTAGTGTAGTGTAGTGTAGTGTAGTGTAGTATTAGTGCAGTTAGTGCAGTATTAGTGTAGTGTAGTATTAGTGTAGTGTAGTTAGTGCAGTATTAGTGTAGTGTAGTGTAGTATTAGTGTAGTGTAGTATTAGTGTAGTGTAGTGTAGTATTAGTGTAGTGTAGTTAGTGCAGTATTAGTGTAGTGTAGTGTAGTATTAGTGTAGTGTAGTATTAGTGTAGTATAGTATTAGTGTAGTGTAGTTAGTGCAGTATTAGTGTAGTGTAGTATTAGTGTAGTGTAGTATTAGTGTAGTGTAGTTAGTGCAGTATTAGTGTAGTGTAGTATTAGTGTAGTGTAGTGTAGTATTAGTGTAGTGTAGTGTAGTATTAGTGTAGTGTAGTTAGTGCAGTATTAGTTTAGTGTAGTATTAGTGTAGTGTAGTGTAGTATTAGTGTAGTGTAGTATTAGTGTAGTGTAGTTAGTGCAGTATTAGTGTAGTGTAGTGTAGTATTAGTTTAGTGTAGTGTAGTGTAGTATTAGTGTAGTGCAGTATTAGTGTAGTGTAGTTAGTGCTGTATTAGTGTAGTGTAGTATTAGTGTAGTATTAGTGTAGTATTAGTGTAGTGTAGTATTAGTGTAGTTAGTGCAGTATAAGTGTAGTGTAGTATTAGTGTAGTGTTAGTGTAGTTAGTGTAGTTTAGTTAGTGTAGTGTAGTGTTAGTGTAGTGTTAGTGTAGTGTAGTTAGTGTAGTATTAGTGTAGTCTAGTATTAGTGTAGTGTAGTGTTAGTGTAGTGTTAGTGTAGTGTAGTTAGTGTAGTATTAGTGTAGTCTAGTATTAGTGTAGTGTAGTGTTAGTGTAGTTAGTGTAGTTAGTGTAGTGTAGTTAGTGTGGTGTTAGTGTAGTTAGTGTAGTGTAGTGTTAGTGTAGTGTTAGTGTAGTGTAGTGTTAGTGTAGTGTTAGTGTAGTGTAGTTAGTGTAGTATTAGTGTAGTCTAGTATTAGTGTAGTGTAGTGTTAGTGTAGTATTAATGTAGTTAGTGTAGTGTAGTGTTAGTGTAGTATTAGTGTAGTTAGTGTAGTGTTAGTGTAGTGTTAGTGTAGTTAGTGTAGTGTAGTGTTAGTGCAGTGTTAGTGTAGTTAGTGTAGTGTAGTGTTAGTGCAGTATTAGTGTAGTGTTAGTGTAGTGTTAGTGTAGTTAGTGTAGTGTAGTGTTAGTGTAGTTAGTGTAGTGCAGTGTAGTGTTAGTGTAGTATTAGTGTAGTGTTAGTGTAGTGTTAGTGTAGTTAGTGTAGTGTAGTGTTAGTGTAGTTAGTGTAGTGCTAGTGTAGTGTTAGTGTAGTGTAGTGTTAGTGTAGTGTTAGTGTAGTTATGCAGTGTTATCGTAGTGTAATGTTAATGTATTGTTAGTGTAGTGTAGTGTTTGTGCAGTATTAGTGTAGTGTTAGTGTAGTTAGTGTAGTGTAGTGTAGTGTTAGTGCAGTATTAGTGTAGTTAGTGTAGTGTAGTGTTAGTGTAGTATTAGTATAGTTAGTGTAGTGTTAGTGTAGTGTAGTGTTAGTGTAGTGTTAGTGTAGTTAGTGTAGTTAGTGTAGTGTAGTGTTAGTGCAGTATTAGTGTAGTTAGTGCAGTGTTAGTGTAGTATTAGTGTAGTGTAGTGTTAGTGTAGTGTTAGTGTAGTGTTAGTGTAGTTAGTGTAGTGTAGTGTAGTGTAGTGTTAGTGCAGTATTAGTGTAATTAGTGCAGTGTTAGTGTAGTATTAGTGTAGTGTAGTGTTAGTGCAGTATTAGTGTAGTGCAGTATTAGTGTAGTATTAGTGTAGTTAGTGCAGTATTAGTGTAGTGTAGTTAGTGTAGTGTAGTGTAGTGTAGTGTAGTGTTAGTGTAGTATTAGTGTAGTTAGTGTAGTGTTATCGTAGTGTAATGTTAATGTAGTGTTAGTGTAGTGTAGTGTTTGTGCAGTATTAGTGTAGTGTTAGTGTAGTGTTAGTGTAGTTAGTGTAGTGTAGTGTTAGTGTAGTATTAGTGTAGTTAGTGTAGTGTTAGTGTAGTATAGTTAGTGTAGTGTTAGTGTAGTGTAGTGTTAGTGTAGTGTTAGTGTAGTGTTAGTGTAGTGTAGTGTTAGTGCAGTATTAGTGTAGTTAGTGCAGTGTTAGTGTAGTATTAGTGTAGTGTAGTGTTAGTGCAGTATTAGTGTAGTATTAGTGTAGTTAGTGCAGTATTAGTGTAGTGTAGTGTAGTATTAGTGTAGTGTAGTGTAGTGTAGTTAGTGTAGTGTAGTGTTAGTGTAGTGTAGTATTAGTGTAGTGTAGTATTAGTGTAGTTAGTGTAGTGTTAGTGTAGTTAGTGTAGTGTTAGTGTAGTGTAGTGTTAGTGCAGTATTAGTGTAGTGTAGTATTAGTGTAGTTAGTGTAGTGTTAGTGTAGTGTTAGTGTAGTGTAGAGTTAGTGCAGTATTAGTGTAGTGTAGTATTAGTGTAGTTAGTGTAGTGTAGTGTTAGTGTAGTGTTAGTGTAGTGTTAGTGTAGTATAGTGTAGTGTAGTGTAGTGTTAGTGTAGTGTTAGTGTAGTTAGTGTAGTATAGTGTAGTGTAGTGTTAGTGTAGTGTTAGTGTAGTTAGTGTAGTATAGTGTAGTGTTAGTGCAGTATTAGTGTAGTGTAGTGTTAGTGCAGTATTAGTGTAGTGTAGTGTTAGTGCAGTATTAGTGTAGTTAGTGTAGTGTTAGTGTAGTTAGTGTAGTGTAGTGTTAGTGTAGTTAGTTTAGTGTAGTGTAGTGTTAGTGCAGTATTAGTGTAGTTAGTGTAGTGTAGTGTTAGTGCAGTATTAGTGTAGTTAGTGTAGTGTTAGTGTAGTATTAGTGTAGTGTAGTATTAGTGTAGTGTAGTGTTAGTGTAGTATTAGTGTAGTTAGTGTAGTGTTAGTGCAGTATTAGTGTAGTGTAGTGTAGTGTTAGTGTAGTGTAGTTAGTGTAGTGTTAGTGTAGTATTAGTGTAGTGTAGTATTAGTGTAGTCTAGTGTTAGTGTAGTATTAGTGTAGTTAGTGTAGTGTTAGTGCATTAATAGTGTAGTGTAGTGTAGTGTTAGTGTAGTGTAGTTAGTGTAGTGTTAGTGTAGTATTAGTGTAGTGTAGTATTAGTGTAGTGTAGTGTAGTGTAGTGTTAGTGTAGTTAGTGTAGTGTTAGTGCAGTATTAGTGTAGTTAGTGTAGTGTTAGTGCAGTATTAGTGTAGCGTTAGTGTAGTATTAGTGTAGTGTTAGTGCAGTATTAGTGTAGTGTAGTGTAGTGTAGTATTAGTGTAGTGTAGTGTAGTATTAGTGTTGTTAGTGCAGTATTAGTGTAGTGTAGTGTAGTATTAGTGTAGTGTAGTGTAGTGTAGTGTAGTATTAGTGCAGTTAGTGCAGTATTAGTGTAGTGTAGTATTAGTGTAGTGTAGTTAGTGCAGTATTAGTGTAGTGTAGTGTAGTATTAGTGTAGTGTAGTATTAGTGTAGTGTAGTGTAGTATTAGTGTAGTGTAGTTAGTGCAGTATTAGTGTAGTGTAGTGTAGTATTAGTGTAGTGTAGTATTAGTGTAGTATAGTATTAGTGTAGTGTAGTTAGTGCAGTATTAGTGTAGTGTAGTATTAGTGTAGTGTAGTATTAGTGTAGTGTAGTTAGTGCAGTATTAGTGTAGTGTAGTATTAGTGTAGTGTAGTGTAGTATTAGTGTAGTGTAGTGTAGTATTAGTGTAGTGTAGTTAGTGCAGTATTAGTTTAGTGTAGTATTAGTGTAGTGTAGTGTAGTATTAGTGTAGTGTAGTATTAGTGTAGTGTAGTTAGTGCAGTATTAGTGTAGTGTAGTGTAGTATTAGTTTAGTGTAGTGTAGTGTAGTATTAGTGTAGTGCAGTATTAGTGTAGTGTAGTTAGTGCTGTATTAGTGTAGTGTAGTATTAGTGTAGTATTAGTGTAGTATTAGTGTAGTGTAGTATTAGTGTAGTTAGTGCAGTATAAGTGTAGTGTAGTATTAGTGTAGTGTTAGTGTAGTTAGTGTAGTTTAGTTAGTGTAGTGTAGTGTTAGTGTAGTGTTAGTGTAGTGTAGTTAGTGTAGTATTAGTGTAGTCTAGTATTAGTGTAGTGTAGTGTTAGTGTAGTGTTAGTGTAGTGTAGTTAGTGTAGTATTAGTGTAGTCTAGTATTAGTGTAGTGTAGTGTTAGTGTAGTTAGTGTAGTTAGTGTAGTGTAGTTAGTGTGGTGTTAGTGTAGTTAGTGTAGTGTAGTGTTAGTGTAGTGTTAGTGTAGTGTAGTGTTAGTGTAGTGTTAGTGTAGTGTAGTTAGTGTAGTATTAGTGTAGTCTAGTATTAGTGTAGTGTAGTGTTAGTGTAGTATTAATGTAGTTAGTGTAGTGTAGTGTTAGTGTAGTATTAGTGTAGTTAGTGTAGTGTTAGTGTAGTGTTAGTGTAGTTAGTGTAGTGTAGTGTTAGTGCAGTGTTAGTGTAGTTAGTGTAGTGTAGTGTTAGTGCAGTATTAGTGTAGTGTTAGTGTAGTGTTAGTGTAGTTAGTGTAGTGTAGTGTTAGTGTAGTTAGTGTAGTGCAGTGTAGTGTTAGTGTAGTATTAGTGTAGTGTTAGTGTAGTGTTAGTGTAGTTAGTGTAGTGTAGTGTTAGTGTAGTTAGTGTAGTGCTAGTGTAGTGTTAGTGTAGTGTAGTGTTAGTGTAGTGTTAGTGTAGTTATGCAGTGTTATCGTAGTGTAATGTTAATGTATTGTTAGTGTAGTGTAGTGTTTGTGCAGTATTAGTGTAGTGTTAGTGTAGTTAGTGTAGTGTAGTGTAGTGTTAGTGCAGTATTAGTGTAGTTAGTGTAGTGTAGTGTTAGTGTAGTATTAGTATAGTTAGTGTAGTGTTAGTGTAGTGTAGTGTTAGTGTAGTGTTAGTGTAGTTAGTGTAGTTAGTGTAGTGTAGTGTTAGTGCAGTATTAGTGTAGTTAGTGCAGTGTTAGTGTAGTATTAGTGTAGTGTAGTGTTAGTGTAGTGTTAGTGTAGTGTTAGTGTAGTTAGTGTAGTGTAGTGTAGTGTAGTGTTAGTGCAGTATTAGTGTAATTAGTGCAGTGTTAGTGTAGTATTAGTGTAGTGTAGTGTTAGTGCAGTATTAGTGTAGTGCAGTATTAGTGTAGTATTAGTGTAGTTAGTGCAGTATTAGTGTAGTGTAGTTAGTGTAGTGTAGTGTAGTGTAGTGTAGTGTTAGTGTAGTATTAGTGTAGTTAGTGTAGTGTTATCGTAGTGTAATGTTAATGTAGTGTTAGTGTAGTGTAGTGTTTGTGCAGTATTAGTGTAGTGTTAGTGTAGTGTTAGTGTAGTTAGTGTAGTGTAGTGTTAGTGTAGTATTAGTGTAGTTAGTGTAGTGTTAGTGTAGTATAGTTAGTGTAGTGTTAGTGTAGTGTAGTGTTAGTGTAGTGTTAGTGTAGTGTTAGTGTAGTGTAGTGTTAGTGCAGTATTAGTGTAGTTAGTGCAGTGTTAGTGTAGTATTAGTGTAGTGTAGTGTTAGTGCAGTATTAGTGTAGTATTAGTGTAGTTAGTGCAGTATTAGTGTAGTGTAGTGTAGTATTAGTGTAGTGTAGTGTAGTGTAGTTAGTGTAGTGTAGTGTTAGTGTAGTGTAGTATTAGTGTAGTGTAGTATTAGTGTAGTTAGTGTAGTGTTAGTGTAGTTAGTGTAGTGTTAGTGTAGTGTAGTGTTAGTGCAGTATTAGTGTAGTGTAGTATTAGTAGTTAGTGTTGTGTTAGTGTAGTGTTAGTGTAGTGTAGAGTTAGTGCAGTATTAGTGTTGTGTAGTATTAGTGTAGTTAGTGTAGTGTAGTGTTAGTGTAGTGTAGTGTAGTGTTGTGTAGTGTAGTAGTGTGTGTGTAGTGTAGTGGTTAGTTAGTGTAGTGTAGTGTAGTGGGTTGTGTAGGTGTGTGGGGTGTAGTGTGTGTAGTGGTTGTTAGGTGTGGTAGTGTTAGTGTAGTGTAGTGTAGTGTTAGTGTTAGTGTAGTGTAGTGTTAGTGTAGATGTAGTGTAGTGTAGTGTGTAGTGTAGTGTAGGGTTGTTAGTGTTGGTGTAGTGTAGTGTAGTGGTAGTGTGTGCAGTATTAGTGTAGTTTAGTGTAGTGTAGTGTTAGTGCAGTATTAGTGTAGTTAGTGTAGTGTTAGTGTAGTATTAGTGTAGTGTAGTATTAGTGTAGTGTAGTGTTAGTGTAGTATTAGTGTAGTTAGTGTAGTGTTAGTGAGTAGTTAGTGTAGTGTAGTGTAGTGTTAGTGTAGTGTGTTAGTGTAGTGTTAGTGTAGTATTAGTGTAGTGTAGTTTAGTGTAGTGTAGTGTTAGTGTAGTATTAGTGTAGTGTAGTGTTAGTGTAGTGTAGTGTAGTTAGTGTAGTGTTAGTGTAGGTAGTTAGTGTAGTGTTAGTGTAGTATTAGTGTAGTGTAGTTAGTGTAGTGTAGTTAGTGTAGTTAGTGTAGTGTAGTATTAGTGTAGTGTAGTAGTGTAGTGTAGTGTTAGTGTGTAGTGTAGTGTTAGTGTAGTTAGTGTAGTGTTAGTGTAGTATTAGTGTAGTTGTAGTTAGTAGTGTTAGTGTAGTGTTAGTGTAGTTTTAGTCGTAGTGTAGTGTAGTAGTTAGTGTAGTAGTGTGTTAGTGTAGTATTAGTGTAGTGTTAGTGTAGTGTAGTGTAGTGTTAGTGTAGTATTAGTGTAGTGTAGTTTAGTGTAGTGTAGTTTAGTGTAGTGTTAGTGTAGTATTAGTGTAGTGTTAGTGCAGTATTAGTGTAGTTAGTGTAGTGTTAGTGCAGTATTAGTGTAGCGTTAGTGTAGTATTAGTGTAGTGTTAGTGCAGTATTAGTGTAGTGTAGTGTTAGTGTAGTATTAGTGTATTGTTAGTGTAGTGTTAGTGA